>NW_013905098.1:0-245 GCF_000517525.1 Limulus polyphemus | reverse complement strand
CTTACATTACATACCACATTATATCTGATTTGATATAGAATTCTACACGTTTACATTACATACCACATTATACCAGACTTGACAAAGAATTCTACACGTTTACATTATATACCACATTACAGCTGATTTGACATAGAATTCTACACGTTTACATTACATACCACATTATATCTGATTTGACATAGAATTCTACACGTTTACATTACATACCACATTATATCTGATTTGACATAGAATTCTACACG
>NW_013905097.1:0-240 GCF_000517525.1 Limulus polyphemus | reverse complement strand
CTAGTGAATGGTCAAGTTTGTGGTCGCTAACTAATGAATGGTCAAGCCTCTGGTTGCTAACTAGTGAATGGTCAAGCCTCTGGTCGCTTACTAGTGAATGGTCAAGTTTGTGGTCGCTAGCTAGTGAATGGTCAAGCCTCTGGTCGCTTACTAGTGAATGGTCAAGTTTGTGGTCGCTAGCTAGTGAATGGTCAAGTTTGTGGTCGCTAACTAGTGAATGGTCAAGCCTCTGGTCGCTTA
>NW_013905096.1:0-244 GCF_000517525.1 Limulus polyphemus | reverse complement strand
TTTCTACTCAACTTGACTTTATTGGGCCCAAAAATGGCCCACTGGGCACTCACATCCAAACGTCCGGGCTTCAGTCGAGCAAGCCGGACTTTTCACCCATTTAAAGTTTGAGAATAGGTTGAGGTCGTTTCGGCCCCAAGGCCTCTAATCATTCGCTTTACCGGATGAGACTGATTTACCCTCGAGCACCAGCTATCCTGAGGGAAACTTCGGAGGGAACCAGCTACTAGATGGTTCGATTAGT
>NW_013905095.1:0-445 GCF_000517525.1 Limulus polyphemus | reverse complement strand
TTTTTCCCAAATTTTGAAAAAATTGTTTTTCCTCATATTTCAATACCAAGATGCCCTTGATGTAAGACTTTCAAAATGGATAGCCTTTCATCATAATTTCCAATAGTTATTTTCATAATCTGTTATCAAAATTTCGGCTATGTTCAATTTTAATTTTTTTTGTCTTCAGTTATATTATAAACAAAGAAAAGCTTTAAAATTAATATTATTCAATGGACATCTCAACATCTAAAACGCCATGACTGTCTTCTTCTGAAATAAACTCCACCTTTTGGATTCTTTTTGTTCTGGGTTAGCGAAGGTTAATTTTTGTTTATATTTTCACAGGACATAATATTTTTCTTAGACGCAATAATGTCTCAGTTTTGAGTTGTTCATCAAAATAAGCACTATCCGATATTTTACTATTGATTTTGCGTCAAAAAAGCCCTTTTTTTCATTTTTC
>NW_013905094.1:0-280 GCF_000517525.1 Limulus polyphemus | reverse complement strand
TAAATTTCTAACTTTGCAAATGATTGGGGTGAGTGCCCACATTTCTAACTACAAGACCTCAACGATTATGAAACCTCATACTCCGATAATCGAAAAACAGGTGCATTTTCAGTGGAGTTTGAGAAATGAATATAAAATACGGTAGATCAACAAAAGATAAAAGGTGAAGACCAGGAAATGTGAGGAAAAACAACTAAAGGATCGAGGTGAAAGAGGAAAGTAACATACAGAGTTTGTTTCTTACTGATATTCCTAAGTATGTGTCGTTGTCCACCAGTAA
>NW_013905093.1:0-242 GCF_000517525.1 Limulus polyphemus | reverse complement strand
TTGATTGGTGACTTGAAGTTATCACTTTTATCTTTACTAACAACAACAGAACTTACGTTTATATTAACAGAGTTCTGAACAACGAGGGTGAAAACTTCTAGAATTTACGTTTTTATTATCTTTCAAAATTTGCACTGATCTCTGTTAGTGGGAATTCTTAAATTGTCCAGTAATCTGACCTGTAACAATTGATGTTTGTATAACATGAACCCATTTTAAAACCCTCAGAAAATCAACATATT
>NW_013905092.1:0-244 GCF_000517525.1 Limulus polyphemus | reverse complement strand
TAACTAGAGTTACACCTAGGTATTCGTGGAGTTGTTGTACCAAATAACGCTACAGATGAGTATGGGAGTTATTAATTCGGTAACTAGAGTTACACCTATGTGTTCATGGAGTAGTTGTACCAAGAAAGGCTAAAGATGAGTATGGTGGTTATAAATTCGGTAACTACAGTTACACCTAGGTGTTCGTGGAGTTGTTGTACCAAATAACGCTAAAGATTAGTATGTTGGTTACAAATTCGGTAAC
>NW_013905091.1:0-244 GCF_000517525.1 Limulus polyphemus | reverse complement strand
GAGGTGGACCAAGACGACAGTACAAATGTAGTTAACTTGACCAAATACTAACTATAGATCTGAGGTGGACCAAGACGACAGTACAAATGTAGTTAACATGACCAAATACTAACTATAGATCTAAGGTGGACCAAGATAACAGTACAAATGTAGTTAACATGACCAAATACTAACTATAGATCTGAGGTGGACCAAGACGACAGTACAAATGTAGTTAACTTGACCAAATACTAACTATAGATCT
>NW_013905090.1:0-244 GCF_000517525.1 Limulus polyphemus | reverse complement strand
AACTGTTTGAGTTTCAAGCTGTCTAGAAGGTGTAATAACTGTAAATG
This sequence comes from Limulus polyphemus, assembly GCF_000517525.1. Classification (NCBI taxonomy): domain Eukaryota; kingdom Metazoa; phylum Arthropoda; class Merostomata; order Xiphosura; family Limulidae; genus Limulus; species Limulus polyphemus. Next base: position 197 of record NW_013905090.1, on the reverse strand, counting down.
TTTGAGTTTCAAGCTGTCTTCTAGAAGGTGTAATAACTGTAACTGTTTGAGTTTCAAGCTGTCTAGAAGGTGTAATAACTGTAAATGTTTGAGTTTCAAGCTGTCTTCTAGAAGGTGTAATAACTGTAACTGTTTGAGTTTCAAGCTGTCTTCTAGAAGGTGTAATAACTGTAACTGTTTGAGTTTCAAGCTGTCTT
>NW_013905089.1:0-244 GCF_000517525.1 Limulus polyphemus | reverse complement strand
GAATTTATAAACACCATACTCATCTTTAGCCTTACTTGGTACAACTACACCATGAACACCTAGGTGTAACTCTAGTTACCGAAGTTATAACCACCATACTCATCTTTAGCGTTACTTGGTACAACTACTTCATGAACACCTATTTGTATCTCTAGTTACCGAATTTATATCCACCATATTCATCTTTAGCCTTACTTGGTACAACTACTCCACGAACACCTAGGTGTGACTCTAGTTACCGAAG
>NW_013905088.1:0-244 GCF_000517525.1 Limulus polyphemus | reverse complement strand
CTTGGGAGAAGGTGTCTAGTCTAAGCCCCGTGACAAAGCACTATTGGGCACAATGGGACCAGTTGAAGCTTGAAGATGGTATTCTTGTCCGGAGATGGGAAAACTACCGATGGGAAAGTGACGACTTGGCAAACAGTTATACCGAGGAAGTTACGGGAAGTTGTGCTGCGTCAATCCCATGATAATTTAACAGGAGAACATCTCGGAATTAAAAAGACATTGAGTCACATACGACAAATATTTT
>NW_013905087.1:0-244 GCF_000517525.1 Limulus polyphemus | reverse complement strand
GTCCTTCTGGTAATAGGTAGTGAGTCCTAAGAAACTTCTTAACTCTCGCAAATTGTCTGGTATTGACCAATCATGCACTGCTTTCACCTTGTCAGAATCAGTTTGCACACCATGCTCACTTACAATGTGACCCAAGTAAAGCACCTCTTTCTGGAACAATTGGCATTTCTTGGGATAGAGTTTGAGGTATGCTGCTTTCAAATGCTTGAATACGTCCTCTTCAAATGTTGCTGCAAACACAATG
>NW_013905086.1:0-244 GCF_000517525.1 Limulus polyphemus | reverse complement strand
TTCTGTTATAATTACAACAGCACGTCATTGTACAATACATCATAAGGTCATAAAGATTCCGTGTATTCACTTGTTATATAAAATACTGTTATAATTACAACAGCATGCCAAACTTCAATACCACCTTTAGGTCATAATAACCTCGTGTATTCACTTGTTATATAAAATACAGTTATAATTACAACAGCATGTCATTGTACAATACATCATAAGGTCATAAAAACCCCGTGTACTCACTTGTTAA
>NW_013905085.1:0-242 GCF_000517525.1 Limulus polyphemus | reverse complement strand
GGTAAATAAAAACTACTGATAATCATTCACATCGATATATATATATATGGTAAATAAAACTTCTGATGAAACACTCTCAACGATATATATATATGGTAAATAAAACTTCTGATTAAACATTCACATCGATATATATATATGGTAAATAAAACTTCTGATTAAAAATTCACAACGATATAAATACATATGGTAAATAAAAACTTCTGATTAAACATTCACATTGATAAATATATATGGTAAAT
>NW_013905084.1:0-244 GCF_000517525.1 Limulus polyphemus | reverse complement strand
TGATATCTGACAAACCAATTTCGCTAAAAATAAGTAATTAAATAAAGAATCAATTAAATTAATATTTAATGTATCAAGCACCCGAAGTATCTTTGCAAGTGAACGATCTGTATACATATTATTGATGTCTCAGTTTAAGAACACCAGTTTCTTAACCATCAAATCAACACATTATATATTGGTCTTCCTTCTTTCAAATCTTCAGTGGGGCCGAGCCTGGAGCTGTATGTGTATGCGTGGTATC
>NW_013905083.1:0-244 GCF_000517525.1 Limulus polyphemus | reverse complement strand
ATATAGAGAATGACAATACGTTTATATGTAGTAGATCAGTATTAAGCATGTTTTAAAACAGCTAACCTATAGAGAATGACAATACGTTTATATGTAGTAGAACGGTATTAAGCATGTTTTAAAATAGCTAAACTATAGAGAATAACAATATGTTTATATGTAGTAGATCAGTATTAAGCATGTTTTAAAACAGCTAACCTATAGAGAATGACAATACGCTTATATGTAGTAGATCGGTATTAAG
>NW_013905082.1:0-244 GCF_000517525.1 Limulus polyphemus | reverse complement strand
ATATCAGTTTGGAGGAGCCCATACTTATTACTTCTACTATAGACTGTTAATGTTATTAGAATTATAACCATGGGTGAAACATCCATATATGTATGTCGTGTGTTGTTCACTTAATTATACAGTATTTTATGACATTATTTCTTATAGTTGAATAATTCAAGTAATGATTCCTTCATTGTTTAACTTTTTCTTAGTTGGTTGTGCACTTACATGATGCAAATGAACCCACTGTTTGGTCCACTGA
>NW_013905081.1:0-244 GCF_000517525.1 Limulus polyphemus | reverse complement strand
ATAATAATCTAATATAATGATATGATACTACAGTATCTTGTGGTATGTCTTATAATAATCTAATATAAGGATATGATACTACAATATATTGTGGTGTGTCTTATAATAATCTAATATAAGGATATGATACTACAATATATTGTGGTGTGTCTTATAATAATCTAATATAATGATATGATACTACAGTATATTGTGGTGTGTCTTATAATAATCTAATATAAGGATATGATACTACAATATATTG
>NW_013905080.1:0-245 GCF_000517525.1 Limulus polyphemus | reverse complement strand
CCCTATTAGGAAGTAGTATGCAGGATTACTTGTCAGTCATTCAGTTTCCAAAGGAAATCATATATATATGGTTACATGCCAGTCATTCACCCTATTAGGAAGTAGTATGCACGATTACTTGTCAGTCATTCAGTTTCCAAAGGAAATCATATATATTTGGTTACATGCCAGTCATTCACCCTGTTAGGAAGTAGTATGCACGATTACTTGTCAGTCATTCAGTTTCCAAAGGAAATCATATATAT
>NW_013905079.1:0-449 GCF_000517525.1 Limulus polyphemus | reverse complement strand
GTGTTCGCTAATGTTCTTCCAACATACCTGGGACCCCTCATTCTGGGATCGCACGTAACCACCCAGTGGATATGGCTGATCTTGTCCACCCCTTACGGTGTTCTTGTACATTCTGGCTTTCATCTGCCTTTCATGCCGTCTCCGGAAGCCCACGATTTTCATCATTTGAAGTAAGTTTTAAAAAATTCGACATTTGTAAAAGTTGTAATCTCAAAAGACAAGCAGACAACAATCCAGACCTCCCTTTCTTCCATTTATCTTATTATATTTTAATTCCAGTTGCTTTTTGATGATAAATATTATGGATTTGTGGTTTTAAAATATTATTTTATATTCTAAAGTTAGCAAAAAGTGGTATAAGGAATCCTGACTAAATTAAAATTATAAATTCTGATTTACCTTTAAAAGATTTGTGGATTATAAATCAAATATCTTGCACATTTGAAAAA
>NW_013905078.1:0-244 GCF_000517525.1 Limulus polyphemus | reverse complement strand
CCTCATACTTTTAGAGACTCCCTCATGTTAATGTATACAGGTCAGTACATGCTGAAGAAGCAGATTATACCTCATGCTTTTAGAGACTTTCTCATGTTAATGTATAGAGGTCAGTACATGCTCAAGAAGCAAATTTTATCTCATGCTTTTAGAGACTTTTCATTTTAATGTATACAGATCAGTACATGCTCAAAAAGCAGATTTTACCTCATGCTTTTAGAGACTCTCTCGTGTTAATGTATAC
>NW_013905077.1:0-244 GCF_000517525.1 Limulus polyphemus | reverse complement strand
CTTTAAACTCTTGGTCGTAGTACAGGGAGAAAAGTTTGCATTTTATCTGTAAAAGTAAGGCCGTTTAAATTCCTGGTCGTAGTACAGAGAGAAAGGTTTACATTTTATCTGTAAAAGAAGGCCGTTTAAATTCCTGGTCGTAGTACAGGGAGAAAAGCTTACATTTCATCTGTAAAAAAGGCTGTTTCTACTCTTTGTCGTAGTACAGGGAGAAAGGTTTGCATTTTATCTGTAAAAGAAGGCA
>NW_013905076.1:0-243 GCF_000517525.1 Limulus polyphemus | reverse complement strand
GTTGTACCAAGTAAGGCTAAAGATAAGTATGGTGTTAATAAATTCCGTAACTATAGTTACACCTAGGTGTTTATGGAGTAGTTGTACCAAGTAAAGCTAATGATGAGTATGATGGTTATAAATTCTGTAACCAGAGTTACACCTAGGTGTTCATGGAGTAGTTGTACCATGTAAGGCTAAAGATGAGTATGGTGGTTATAAATTCTGTAACTATAGTTACACCTAGGTGTTCGTTGAGATGTT
>NW_013905075.1:0-244 GCF_000517525.1 Limulus polyphemus | reverse complement strand
ATGAGTTTAGATCTAACAACTTTGTAAATTTTAATATTTTTATGAGTCTTGGATCTAACAACTTTGTGAATTTTAATATTTTAATGAGTTTAGATCTAACAACTTTGTAAATTTTAATATTTTTATGAGTCTTGGATCTAACAACTTTGTGAATTTTATTATTTTTATGAGCTTAGATCTAACAACTTTGTAAATTTTAATATTTTTATGAGTCTTGGATCTAACAACTTTGTGAATTTTAATA
>NW_013905074.1:0-526 GCF_000517525.1 Limulus polyphemus | reverse complement strand
GTATTAACAGATAGATGTATTAATTGATAGATGTATTAACAGATAGATGTATTAACTGATAGATGTATTAACTGATAGATGTATTAACAGATAGATGTATTAATTGATAGATGTATTAACTGATAGATGTATTAACAGATAGATGTATTAACAGATATGCGAACAAATGGAATAACAAATAGGCAACTAAATGCTTACATAAATGATGGAATAATTTCTCTGTCAACTTTTCTATGGAAGATAAGTATTGGGTTACAAGAGTACATTTCAAAAATACATATCTACATGGAAAGTGCTCAGTAGAACACATTCTTTCTCTGTCAACCTTTCTATGGAAGATAAGTATTGGGTTACAAGAGTACATTTCAAAAATACATATCTACATGGGAAGTGCTCAGTAGAACACATTCATTCTCTGTCAACTTTTCTATGGAAGATAAGTATTGGGTTACAAGAGTACATTTCAAAAATACATATCTACATGGGAAGTGCTCAGTAGAACACATTCTTTCTCTGTCAACTTTCT
>NW_013905073.1:0-244 GCF_000517525.1 Limulus polyphemus | reverse complement strand
TCTAATGATACTTTCCTATGGTAGTACAATACAGTTCTTCAGTTCTCATCTAATGATACTTTCCTATGGTAGTACATACAGTTCTTCAGTTCTCATCTAATGATACTCTACTATGGTAGTACAATACAGTTCTTCAGTTCTCATCTAATGATGCTTTCCTATGGTAGTACAATACAGTTCTTCAGTTCTCATCTAATGGTACTTTCCTATGGTAGTACAATACAGTTCTTCAGTTCTCATCTAG
>NW_013905072.1:0-246 GCF_000517525.1 Limulus polyphemus | reverse complement strand
ACGTACCGATATTCACAGTGGCACGAGAATTCATAAATAACCATACCTTTCTGTGTGGTAGGTATCGCATCTTTGTGTGTTGCAGGCAACAGCTTACGTGTGGAATAAGCACAGTAGGGGTTCACTGCAGGAAAACATTTAGTGATGGCTGTTTTCAATTGTTTTTCACAATGTTGTTGAAATGTTACCAATCCATGGTAGTTTTAGGTAAACATCAAATATTGGATCAGTTGAGAAGCTCGCAAA
>NW_013905071.1:0-243 GCF_000517525.1 Limulus polyphemus | reverse complement strand
GTCGAGTAAAGTAAAAATGTACAGTAGGGATAATTGTGAAAATCTGTAGGACGTGTTGAGTAAAGTAAAAATATACAGTAGAGATAATTGTGAAAATCTGTAGGACGTGTTGAGTAAAGTAAAAATGTACAGTAGAGATAATTGTAAAAGTCTGTAGGACGCGTTGAGTAAAGTAAAAATGTACAGTAGAGATAATTGTAAAAGTCTGTAGGACGTGTTGAGTAAAGTAAAAATGTACAGTAG
>NW_013905070.1:0-243 GCF_000517525.1 Limulus polyphemus | reverse complement strand
GTACCCCAATGTAGTACATAATCAAGATAACCTACACAGCTGACGTATGTGGAAAACATAGGAAAACACACATAGGAAAAACGTTTACCCATGTTAATAACCTAAAGTACCCCAATGCAGTACATGATCAAGATAACCTACACAGTTGACGTATGTGGAAAACATAGGGAAACACACATGGGAAAATCGTTTACCCATGTTAATCACCTAAAGTACCCCAATGCAGTACATAACCAAGATAAC
>NW_013905069.1:0-266 GCF_000517525.1 Limulus polyphemus | reverse complement strand
CTTGTGTAACAATATATACGAAAACAGAACTTGTGTAACAATATATATGAACAAAGTGACTACAGAACCTGTGTAACAATATATACCAACAAAGTGACTACAGAACTTGTGTAACAATATATACGAACAAAGTGACTACAGAACTTATGTAACAATATATACCAATAAATTGACTACAGAACTTGTGTAACAATATATACGAACAAAGTGACTACAGAACTTGTGTAACGATATATATACCAACAAAGTGACTAAATAACTTGTTT
>NW_013905068.1:0-281 GCF_000517525.1 Limulus polyphemus | reverse complement strand
GGCTTCAGCTGACCAAATAAGAAGACTGAAAATGACAGTATTCCAGACTCTCCAAGAAGTTTGCCACACAAACTCCTTGTAAGCATGCTATCTCTGGTCTAGTCTAACAGTGTTTCACTTAATGTAATGTTTGATAATGTATAAAGCCTGAAGAGAGATAAGCAAAAAACACTAACTGTACTAAAGAAATAGTAGATATAGTAATACTTATCATTGAACTACTTAAGGATATATTAGAAGAATTATTAATGCAGTTATACAATACTGACTATGACCGAGAG
>NW_013905067.1:0-560 GCF_000517525.1 Limulus polyphemus | reverse complement strand
CAGCACGAGCAGAGAGATGCAACGTGTAGATAATTCAGCGTTGTTTTAATCTAACACTACGAGTTTCAAATTTTAAGATATTATATATATTTTAAGGCACCTATTCAGTGAAAGTGGTTTTCTCCGGGTACTCCGGTTTCCCCCACATAAACTTTTCGGCTATTGGATCCGTAGATCTCAGGCTCTGAAAAGGACCGCATCCAGCATGATTAATGGTAATCCACAATTAACTTAAGTCTTTAATTGAATTCGAATAATTATTTTGAAAGCTTAATTTTTTACTCCTGAAAATTTAACGTACACCATCTTATTCCAGTTTTAAGTTTAATTCTTCTTTTAGAATAAATATAGGTGCTCAATGCCCAGAGCTGGAAATGAAGTGAAAAGTTATTGCATATATATATACTGAAGTACGGATACGTAAAACTCACTTATGTCGTGATGTTATTGATCATGTTTAATGGGGAAATATATCTGACCCAAGAAGCTGCAGTTGACGCGATCAGGCAAATTCTTGTGTTTGTTTGTTCCCTGTTGATGTATGTATGTAATAACGAGAA
>NW_013905066.1:0-450 GCF_000517525.1 Limulus polyphemus | reverse complement strand
TATAAACATTTGTCTGTCATCCATAAGAAGAAATACCCTAGGGTTGTCAAATACAACATTCCATGTAGCTAGAGCCGCAAAGAAGCCCTGTCAAAGAAAGCCATAGGGAAGAAGAGGACTAGGCAGTACAAGAAGTTTAAGATGACTCACCATGGTCCATGATCTGACAACTGTTTGAGTGCTGCTGGGGGAAGAAGAGGACTAGGCAGTACAAGAAGTTTAAGATGACTAACCATGGTCCATGATCTGACAACTGTTTGAGGGCTGCTGGGGGAAGAAAAGGACTAGGCAGTACAAGAAGTTTAAGATGACTAACTATGGTCCATGATCTGACAACTGTTTGAGTGCTGCTGGGGAAGAAGAGGACTAGGCAGTACAAGAAGTTTAAGATGACTAACCATGGTCCATGATCTGACAACTGTTTGAGTGCTGGGGAAGAAGAGGACTAGA
>NW_013905065.1:0-239 GCF_000517525.1 Limulus polyphemus | reverse complement strand
CGTGTGTATACGAAGCTTATATCCAGAGTTCTCGTGTGTATACGTAGCTTATATCCGGAGTTTCTCGTGTGTATACGTAGCTTATATCCGGAGTTTCTCGTGTGTATACGTAGTTTATATCCAGAGTTCCTCGTGTGTATACGTTGCATATATCCAGAGTTCCTCGTGTGTATACGTTGCATATATCGAGAGTTCCTCGTGTGTATACGAAGCTTATATCCAGAGTTCCTCGTGTGTAT
>NW_013905064.1:0-352 GCF_000517525.1 Limulus polyphemus | reverse complement strand
ATATAAACATAGAACAGACAATAGACAGTACTATTGTATTTATGTATATACACTAGTCCCCGGTGGGCCAGCAATAATTTTTACGAACTTACACGCAAAATCCGGGGATCGATTCCCCGCGGTAGACAGATCGCAGAGAGCACATTGTGTGGCTTTGCACTAAACAACAACTGAATCTTTTGATAAAAATCAGCATAAGTTCCTACTACCTTAGTTTCTTTCATTTTTTGATAAAGTCAACATAAATGTGACACATTATCATTCCGTATCAAGTGTTCCTATTACGAGGCAGCCGTTTGGAGGCAAACTCGTCTCATCTATTCTGATCTGCCCTTCTCCAGGCTCTGCTACC
>NW_013905063.1:0-263 GCF_000517525.1 Limulus polyphemus | reverse complement strand
CATTGATCAATGTGTTGTTGATTATCGTAATAAACAGTAATCAATGTGTTGTTGATTATAGTAATAAACAGTAATCAATGTGTTGTTGAGTATGGTAATAAACAGTAATCAATGTGTTGTTGATTTTAATAATAAACAGTGATCAATGTGTTGTTGATTATAGTAATAAACAGTGATCAATGTGTTGTTGATTATAGTAATAAACAGTAATCAATGTGTTGTTTATTACAGTAATTAACAGTAATCAATGTGTCGTTGATTAT
>NW_013905062.1:0-599 GCF_000517525.1 Limulus polyphemus | reverse complement strand
AATTGTATCATTTGTTCCTTATAACTAATATCTAGATTAGTTTTATATACAATTGTATCATTTGTTTCTTATAACTAATATCTAGATTATTTTTATATACAATTGTATCATTTGTTCCTTATAACTAATATCTAGGATATTTTTATATACAATTGTATCATCTGTTCTTTATAACTAATATCTAGATTATTTTTATATACAATTGTATCATTTGTTCCTTATAACTAATATCTAGATTAGTTTTATATACAATTGTATCATTTGTTCCTTATAACTAATATCAGATTATTTGCTATATACAATTGTATCATTTGTTCCTTATAACTAATATCTAGGATATTTTTATATACAATTGTATCATTTGTTGCTTATAACTAATATCAGATTATTTTTATATACAATTGTATCATTTGTTCCTTATAACTAATATGTCTGTAGGTTTACTTTCTTCTTAGAATTCTTCTCAAGAAGTCGATTAGCCGTCTTAACGTTAAGATGGCTTATCGACTTCTTGAGAAGAATTCTAAGAAGAAAGTAAACCTACAGACATCGGTCTTGTTTAACAAAATCTGCCTACAAGAAAATCTGTCACCAAAGTA
>NW_013905061.1:0-349 GCF_000517525.1 Limulus polyphemus | reverse complement strand
CGGGTTTAATCCGTATATTGAACCAGTGTTCCAGATTTAAATATAAATATATAAACACATATGTACAACACACAAATATACGTAGAAGCACACACAATACACGCACACGTCTTCTCTATCACAAAGCTGTGTAACCACGCGCACACTCGTCACACTACTTGTATCAACTGCCTGTAAGCATTGTATCGTCTTACAACAATGCGCGCAGGAATGAACTCTCATTGCAGGTACTTACACAAAAAGTGCTCTGATATCCAAAGTCGCAAACAGTGGCCGAATTTTTTATTTCACTGATTTTCCTAAAACTTATATTACTGTCAGATGCAAAAATCAGATTGGACAAATTTGT
>NW_013905060.1:0-456 GCF_000517525.1 Limulus polyphemus | reverse complement strand
ATATATATATATATATATATATATATATACATATTTGTTCAGTAATACAGCGGAACGGTTGATATTATATATATGAAAATAAGGTGTGGTTTTACGCTATGAAACGATAAAGCTGAGAATAAATGCATGAAAATAAGATGTGGTTTTACGCTATGAAACGATAAAGCTGAGAATAAATGTATGAAAATAAGATGTGGTTTTACGCTATGAAACGATAAAGCTGAGAGTAAATGTATGAAAATAAGATGTGGTTTTACGCTATGAAACAATAAAGCTGAGAATAAATGTATGAAAATAAGATGTGGTTTTACGCTATGAAACGATAAAGCTGAGAGTAAATGTATGAAAATAAGATGTGGTTTTACGCTATGAAACGATAAAGCTGAGAGTAAATGTATGAAAATAAGTATGTGGTTTACGCTATGTAACGATAAAGACTGAGAGTAAATAGTATAG
>NW_013905059.1:0-244 GCF_000517525.1 Limulus polyphemus | reverse complement strand
GTTTTTCGGATAGAATTTCTACTGGAAATTAACAAACGACCAGAAACGTAACAAATTGGTGTCAGAGAGTAGGACGGAAAAGAAAAAAAGATGGAAACGAGATGAGCCAAATCAAACTAAAACTTAGCAGATTTGATGGCAGCAATACAACAACAGCAAAAGAAACAAGAAGAACTAGAAAATAAACAAGAAGAGAGATAACAGCAGCAGCAAGAAAACCTGCAACAGTGGCAGCTCGAACAGC
>NW_013905058.1:0-244 GCF_000517525.1 Limulus polyphemus | reverse complement strand
CTCAATGCTGGAAACTTCAGCACAGGGGAGATGATACAGCAAGAAAGGCTGGTATCCAGAAAAGTTGTTGGAACTGTGGAAAGCACGGACATTTGAGGAGCCAGTGTAGGAGGAATATTACCAACAAGTCGGCCTCATGGAGACCAGTAGTGGTTGGCGTTGAGCGACGCCCATCAACCCCCATCTTGAAAGTCCCAACAGCTAGGTGTAAAATGCCAAGCACACACAGTGTCTATGTGACAGG
>NW_013905057.1:0-241 GCF_000517525.1 Limulus polyphemus | reverse complement strand
GGGCTAGGTTTAGGACGAGAATCTGTGATAAAGGGGAGAGCCTGCAAGAGCTGGCACAAGACTTGGAAAGCATGGCACACAAGGCCTACCCAACTGCACCACCCGATCTATTCAAGTTGTTGCTGAGGGATCAGTTTGTAGATGCCTTGGACAGTCCACAACTTAAGATACAAGTGAAGCAAGTCACACCCCTCTACCATGCAGGATGCAATGGTCAGAGCTCTCGAATTTGAATCCTACA
>NW_013905056.1:0-477 GCF_000517525.1 Limulus polyphemus | reverse complement strand
AAAACCTTATTTTCTTGTAGACAATCGTAACAAACAGAACATTATTGTTGTAACAAAACCTTATTTTCTTGTAGACAATCATAACAAACAGAACATTATTGTTGTAACAAGACCTTATTTTCTTGTAGACAATGGTAAAAAACAGAACATTATTGTTGTAACAAGACCTTATTTTCTTGTAGACAATCTAACAAACAGAACATTATTGTTGTAACAAAACCTTATTTTCTTGTAGACAATCGTAACAAACAGAACATTATTGTTGTAACAAGACCTTATTTTCTTGTAGACAATCGTAACAAACAGAACATTATTGTTGTACAAAACCTTATTTTCTTGTAGACAATCGTAACAAACAGAACATTATTGTTGCTACAAAACCTTATTTTCTTGTAGACAATCGCAACAAACAGAACATTATTGTTGCTACAAAACCTTATTTTCTTGTAGGCAATCGTAACAAACAGAACATTATTG
>NW_013905055.1:0-242 GCF_000517525.1 Limulus polyphemus | reverse complement strand
CAAGAAGAACGAGAAGAGAAATACAACAGTTGTTAGAGGAAAAGAAAAGAAACAAGAAGAACGAGAAAAGAAACAAGAAGAACGAGAAATTAAACAGGAGGGAAATTACGGCAGTGGCAAGAAAACCTACAACAATGGCAGCTCGAACAGCAAAATAAACAAGAGAGATTACAGCAGTGGTTGGAGGAAAAAGAAAGGAAACAGGAAGAAAGTATCCAACAGTTGCAGGAAGTCAACAACAG
>NW_013905054.1:0-244 GCF_000517525.1 Limulus polyphemus | reverse complement strand
ATTGGAGCACGTCCCTTATGCTTTGGTCTCCTTTTAAAACAATATGTACTGCATGTTCTGCACCATTCTTCCACATCTTGTCTCATACCTATCCAGTAAAGTCAGTGTCGTAGGTGACTCAATGTTTTCTTAACTCCGAGATGTCCTCCTGTTACAGTATCATGGGATTAACGCAGCACAACTTCCCGTAACTTTCTCGGTATAACCGTTTGCCAGGTCGTCACTTTCCCATCTGCAGTTTCCC
>NW_013905053.1:0-243 GCF_000517525.1 Limulus polyphemus | reverse complement strand
AATGTTTTTTAGAGTCCTGGCCACATAGAATGTATTTGGTATGTAATGTTTTTTTAGAGTCCTGTCCACATAGAATGTATTTGGTATATAATGTTTTTAGAGTCCTGGCCACATAGTATGTATTTGGTTTGTAATGTTTTTAGAGTCCTCGCCACATAGAATGTAATTGGCATCTAATGTTTTTTAGAGTCCTTGTCACATAGAATGTATTTGGCATCTAATGTTTTTAGAGTCTTGCCCACG
>NW_013905052.1:0-246 GCF_000517525.1 Limulus polyphemus | reverse complement strand
GAACAAAAAAAACTGACACTCGAGAATTACATTCAGGGTGTATTATTGAACAAAAAACTGACACTCGAAAATTACATTCAGGGTGTATTATTGAACAAACATACTAACACTCGAGAATTACATTCAGGGTGTATTATTGAACAAACATACTGACACGTGAGAATTGTACATTCAGGGTGTATTATTGAACAAACATACTGACACGTGAGAATTGTACATTCAGGGTGTATTAGTGAACAAACATAC
>NW_013905051.1:0-244 GCF_000517525.1 Limulus polyphemus | reverse complement strand
CATCTGTAGTTTCCCCATCTCCGGACAAGAACACCATTTTCAAGCTTCAACTGGTCCCATTGTGCCCGATAGTGCTTTGTCACAGGGCTTAGACTAGACACCTTCTCCCAAGCAAGGCACACAATACTTGCTTTTAGAAAATCAATTATTGGCTTCAAATCTTGGCCTTTCTCCTATTCTGTATTGATATCTATATTTGGTTCCACTTCATCATCATCAACTCTTTCAGTCGGCTTGACTTCAG
>NW_013905050.1:0-245 GCF_000517525.1 Limulus polyphemus | reverse complement strand
TTACCATCAACAAAAAGGATTAAATAAACCAACAAACATAGAACTATGTTACCATCAACAAAAAGGATTAATTCAACCAACAAACACAGAACTATGTTACCATCCACAAAAAGGATTAATTCAACCAACAAACACAGAACTATGTTACCATCAACAAAAAGGATTAATTAAACCAACAAACACAGAACTATGTTACCATCAACAAAAAGGATTAATGAAACCAGCAAACATATAACTATATAACC
>NW_013905049.1:0-243 GCF_000517525.1 Limulus polyphemus | reverse complement strand
TCCTTTGCCCCAAACTCGTGCTGGAAACAAGTACATTTGTGTGACGATGTATTATTTCACCAAGTGGCCTGAGGCATATGAGGAAGCTACAACTGTAGCTTCGGCTATTGGTAAGTTTTTTCTTCAGATTTGGTATGCCATACAAACTGCATTCAGATTAAGGCCGTAACTTTGAATCACCTGTGTTCCATGAATGCTGCAAGTTGTTTGGCATACGAAAGACCAGGAGAATGCCACTCTACC
>NW_013905048.1:0-340 GCF_000517525.1 Limulus polyphemus | reverse complement strand
AATCATCGTTTCCAACGTGTGAACGTTGCTTCGTCTCTTCTGGCGCGTAATGCGCGTGAACTATTTTTGGACAGAATTGTCACCGGTGATGAAAAATGGATTTTCTATGTGAATATTAAACGCCAAAAACAATGGCTCAGTTTTAGACGAAAACAACTTCCGACTCCAAAATCTGGACTCCATCCGCAGAAAATGATGCTTTGAATTTGGTGAGACATCAAAAGAGTGATTCATTTCGAACTCCTCAATCCACGACGAAGCACGTCCACATGTGGCACGTTTGACGCAACACAAAATTACGGAGTTGGGTTGGGAAGTTCTCCCCCACCCACTATATTCT
>NW_013905047.1:0-244 GCF_000517525.1 Limulus polyphemus | reverse complement strand
ACACAGTATCGTTAAATCTTGTGTCTTCTTATTCACAGTACACAGTATCGTTAAATCTTGTGTCTTCTTATTGAGAGTACACAGTATTGTTAAATCTTGTTTCTTCTTATGGACAGTACACAGTATAGTTAAATCCTGTGACTTCTTATTGACAGTACACAGTATCGTTAAATCTTGTGTCTTCTTATTGACAGTACACAGTATCGTTAAATCTTGTCTTCTTATTGACAGTACACAATATCGA
>NW_013905046.1:0-330 GCF_000517525.1 Limulus polyphemus | reverse complement strand
TTCCATCTGTGGTGCTCGTTACAACCTCTTTATTCATTCAAAACCATCCAATGCTCATGATCTTTCTTCTTCCATCTTTACCAATTGGGTTTTGGCTTTTGATTAAATCAGCATATTCCTCTCTTTTGTTGTCCTTGTATACTTTATTCCAGGCGTCTTCTCATCAAATTTGACACCTTACCGTTTCTCTGGCATCTGCTGGAGGAACTTCTTTGATTTGGCATGTGAACTACTCCTAATACATTCAAATAGTGAGAGACGTGGCGGTAATATGTTTCTTCCTCTTTAGCCATCTAGTCAAAGTCATACGGAAATTTAGAGAAAAAATTA
>NW_013905045.1:0-245 GCF_000517525.1 Limulus polyphemus | reverse complement strand
AGCCACTATCCATATATAATAAAAGACCTATCCAGCCACTATCCATCTGTATTAAAAGACTCAACTATTCATATGTATTAAAAGACCTACCAGCCACTCTCCATCTATAATCAAAGACCTACCAGTTACCATCTATCTCTATTAAAAGACCTACCAGCCACTATCCATTTATAATGAAAGACCTACCAGCCACTATCCATCTGTATTAAAAGACCTACCAGCCACTCTCCATCTATAATACAAAG
>NW_013905044.1:0-244 GCF_000517525.1 Limulus polyphemus | reverse complement strand
ACGTATTTTACATAATGGTTCTCAAAGTGAAGTACAGATCATCGGGTGTCACTGTTGTGATGTTCATAATGGTTCTCAAACTGAAGTACAAGATGCACGGGCGTCATTATTGTCGTGGTGCTCACGTCCTTTACATAATGATTCTCAAACTGAAGTACAAGATGATCGGGCGTCACTGTTGTGGTGTTCATAACGGTTCTCAATGTAAAGTACAAGATGAACACACGCCATTTTTGTGGTGCTC
>NW_013905043.1:0-443 GCF_000517525.1 Limulus polyphemus | reverse complement strand
CCATTTCAAATTGGGAAGCTCAGTCAATGACACATCATTTCTAATTGGGAAGCTCAGTCAATGACACATCATTTCTAATTGGGAAGCTCAGTCAATTTAGGAAATGATGTGTCCTTCCCAACTCAGTCAATGACACATCATTTCTAATTGGGAAGCTCAGTCAATGACACATCATTTCTAATTGGGAAGCTCAGTCAATGACACATCATTTCTAATTGGGAAGCTCAGTCAATGACACATCATCTCCAATTGGGAAGCTCAGTCAATGACACAACATCTCCAATTGGGAAGCTCAGTCAATGATACAACATTTCTAATTTGGAAGCTCAGTCAATGACACATCATTTCAAATTGGGAAGCTCAGTCAATGACACATCATTTCTAATTGGGAAGCTCAGTCAATGACACATCATTTCTAATTGGGAAGCTCAGTCAATGACACA
>NW_013905042.1:0-272 GCF_000517525.1 Limulus polyphemus | reverse complement strand
AATAAGAAGACTCAAGATTTAACAATAGTCTTTCAATAAGGAGACACAAGATTAAAACAATACTGTGTACTGTCAAAAAGAAGACACAAGATTTAACAATACTGTGTACCGTCAATAAGAATACATAAAGATTTAACAATACTGTGTTCTGTCAATAAGAAGACGCAAGATTTAACGATACTGTGTACTGTCAATAAGAAGACACAAGATTTAACAATACTGTGTACTGTCAATAAGAAGAAACAAGATTTAACGATACTGTGTACTCTCAA
>NW_013905041.1:0-242 GCF_000517525.1 Limulus polyphemus | reverse complement strand
CGATATATATTTATGGTAAATAAAATTTCTGGTTAAACATTCATAACGATATACATATCTATATGGTAAATAAAAACTTCTGATTAAATATTCACATCGATATATATATATATAGTAAGTAAACGTCTGTACTAAATACTTACAATGATACATATATATATATATGTATAGTAAAAGTAAAACTTCTGATTAAACATCGACATTGATATATATATATATAGTAAATAAAAACTGATGACACA
>NW_013905040.1:0-244 GCF_000517525.1 Limulus polyphemus | reverse complement strand
AGAAGACATAAGATTTAACAATACTGTGTCCTGTCAATAAGAAGATACAGGATTTATCAATACTGTGTACATCAATAAGAATACACAAGATTTAACGATACTGTGTACTGTCATAAGAAGACACAAACTTTAAAAATACCGTGTCCTGTCAATAAGAAGACATAAGATTTAACAATACTGTGTCCTGTCAATAAGAAGATACAGGATTTATCAATACTGTGTACATCAATAAGAATACACAAGA
>NW_013905039.1:0-239 GCF_000517525.1 Limulus polyphemus | reverse complement strand
GTCTTCCACTGCTTCTACAAGCATTGGACTCCCATGGGGATGTTCTTTTATCCTACCCCAAATTATCTTCTCTGACATAGGGGGTATTATAGTTGATTTAAATGCTGTGACATGCAGATCAACGGATGTAGCAACACTTACTGGAGTCTGGACTTTGTTGTTTCCAATTGTCATTTTATTGAAATTAACTACACACTCTCTTGGTAGTAGATAGTCCAATCCTAATATGCATTGGTCTT
>NW_013905038.1:0-244 GCF_000517525.1 Limulus polyphemus | reverse complement strand
GTGAACGAAAACAATCGAGAGCTATGTGTGTGAATTGAGGGTTTTATTTAAGGTCTGGATTAATAGTGCAGTAGTGAAATACTTAACAATGCATAACACCAATGAGTAGGGTAAGATAGCACATGAACGAAAACAGTCGAGTGCTGTGTGTGTTAATTAAGGGTTTTATTTAAGGTCTGGATTAATAGTGCAGTAGTGAAATACTTAACAATGCATAACACCAATGAGTAGGGTAAGATAGCAC
>NW_013905037.1:0-244 GCF_000517525.1 Limulus polyphemus | reverse complement strand
AAGGGGCTTGCTGCTGCTGTCTGGGGCAGATTAAGTCAATGGTTAATGTATCCTCCTTGTGTAAAAGACAATAAACCATCCTTTAATGTATTTAATTCGCTTTGAAATTTACTAATGTTTTCCATTTGTGTACTCTGGCTTTCTCTCAATTGTTGGAGGCTTTTTTGTTTATTTTCTTTCTCCTCCAACCACTGCTATAGTCTCTCTTCTTGTTCATTTTCTTTCTCCTCCAACCACTGCTGTT
>NW_013905036.1:0-243 GCF_000517525.1 Limulus polyphemus | reverse complement strand
GGATAACTGTACGAGACGATCTACGTATGTGGTCATCTCAATGAAACACATCCTCATTGCCTCTTGGGGCGTTCCTTGGTAGGATAACTGTACGAGACGATCTACGTATGTGGTCATCTCAATGAAACACATCCTCATTGCCTCTTGGGGCATTCCTTGGTAGGATAACTGTACAAGACGATCTACGTATGGGGTCATCCTAATGAAACACATCCTCATTGCCTCTTGGGGCGTTCTTGGTAT
>NW_013905035.1:0-242 GCF_000517525.1 Limulus polyphemus | reverse complement strand
CCAAAATATTAGCAACAATACACAGATGTGTAAACATAAAAACGTTGTGCTCTATAATACTGTAGAGGGCCAAAATATTAGCAACAATACACAGATGTGTAGACAAAAACGTTGTACTATATAATACTGTAGAATATCAAAATATTAGCAACAACACACAGATGTGTAGACAAAAACGTTGTGCTCTATAATACTGTAGAGTATCAAAATATTAGCAACAATACACAGATGTGTAGACAAAA
>NW_013905034.1:0-368 GCF_000517525.1 Limulus polyphemus | reverse complement strand
AAATGTCACAATACAACTGCTTATAGAATTCCAGCCAATACACACATTATGAAGAAAGTCACAATACAACTGCTTATAGAATTCCAACAATACATACATTATGAAGAATGTCACAATAAGAACTTGCTTATAGAATTCCAACAATACATACATTATGAAGAATGTCACAATACAAATGCTTATAGAATTCCAACAATACATACATTATGAAGAATGTCACAATACAAATGCTTATAGAATTCCAACAATACACACATTATGAAGAATGTCACAATACAACTGCTTATAGAATTCTAACAATACATACATTCTGAAGAATGTCAAAATACAAATGCTTATAGAATTCCAACAATACATACATTATGAAG
>NW_013905033.1:0-244 GCF_000517525.1 Limulus polyphemus | reverse complement strand
CAGTACTGGATTGCGGAGTCAAAGGTGCCAAGAGAGGAAAACAGCGAGGAGTACCAAAAATCAAATGGTGGAAACTGGAGGAGGAACATCTAAATGATCAGTTTAAAGAAAGAGTGATGAATGAGGTAACACCTAAGGAGAATGCTAATGAATGGTGGAGAGAAAACAGTAACATCATCAGGCGCATAGGGGAGGAGCTCCTTGGTAAAACATCGGATAGGGGCACACCCCAAGATAAAAAATT
>NW_013905032.1:0-245 GCF_000517525.1 Limulus polyphemus | reverse complement strand
CAAAACTCTGGCAAAATATTGTCGCTTCATGGTATTTACAAAACTCTGGCAAAATATTGTCGCTTCATGGTACTTACAAAACTCTGGCAAAATATTGTCGCTTATGGTACTTACAAAACTCTGGCAAAATATTGTCGCTTCATGGTACTTAGAAAACTCTGGCAAAATATTGTCGCTTCATGGTACTTACAAAACTCTGGCAAAACATTGTCGCTTCATGGTACTTACAAAACTCTGGCCAAATA
>NW_013905031.1:0-240 GCF_000517525.1 Limulus polyphemus | reverse complement strand
ATAGCATCATCTGTTGTGATACTCACAATATACTATAGTGCATCTGTTGTGATACTCACAATATACTATAGCATCATCTGTTGTGATACTCACAATATACTATAGCATCATCTGTTGTGATACTCACAATATACTATAGCATCTGTTGTGATACTCACAATATACTATAGCATCATCTTTTGGGATACTCACAATATACTATAGCATCATCTGTTGTGATACTCACAATATACTATAGTG
>NW_013905030.1:0-243 GCF_000517525.1 Limulus polyphemus | reverse complement strand
GATACGACATGAGGGTCACGTACAAGAACTGTAATTTTAATACTGTTAAATGTTTATGTAGATACGACACGAGGGTCAGGTAAAGAACTATAATTTTAATACTGTTGAATGCTTATGTAGATACGACATGAGGGTCACGTACAAGAACTATAATTTCAATACTGTTGAATGTTTATGTAGATATGACATGAGGGTCAGGTAAAGAACTATAATTTTAATACTGTTGAATGTTTATGTAGATAC
>NW_013905029.1:0-244 GCF_000517525.1 Limulus polyphemus | reverse complement strand
CTTGTGTCTTCTTATTGACAGTACACATTATTGTTAAATCTTGTGTTTTCTTACTGACAGTACACAGTATCGTAAAATCTTGTGTCTTCTTATTGAAAGTACATAGAATTGTTATATCTTGTGTCTTCTTATTTAAAGTACACAATATCGTTAAATCTTGTGTCTTCTTATTGACAGTACACAGTATCGTTAAATCTTGTGTCTTCTTATTGACAGTACACAGTATTGTTAAATCTTGGGTCTT
>NW_013905028.1:0-243 GCF_000517525.1 Limulus polyphemus | reverse complement strand
GACAAAAGATTTAACGATACTGTGTACTGTCAATAAGAAGACACAAGATTTAACTATACTGTATACTGTCCATAAGAAGACACAAGATTTAACAATACTGTGTACTCTCAATAAGAAGACACAAGATTTAACGATACTGTGTACTGTCAATAAAAGAAAACAAGATTTAACAATACTGTGTACTGTCAATAAGAAGACACAAGATTTAACGATACTGTGTTCTGTGAATAAAAAGAACACAAG
>NW_013905027.1:0-417 GCF_000517525.1 Limulus polyphemus | reverse complement strand
ATCTAAAACATATTGTTAGGTAACAGAAACCTAGATCCAGTGGATACTCCACTGGATCTAGGTTTCTGTTACCTAACAATATGTTTTAGATCCACTGGATCTAGGTTTCTGTTACCTAACAATATGTTTTCCACTAGATCTAGGTTTCTGTTACCAAACAATGTGTTTTTGTTATCTAAAACATATTTTTAGGTAACAGAAAATTAGATCCAGTGGATCTAAAACATATTGTTAAGTAACAGAAACCTAGATCCAGTGGATACAAAACATATTTTTAGGTAACAGAAACCTAGGTCCAGTGGATCTAAAACATATTGTTAGGTGACAGAAACCTAGCTCCAGTGGATCTAAAAGATATTGTTAGGTAACAGAAACCTAGATTCAGTGGAAACAAAAGCATATTGTTAGGTAACAGAA
>NW_013905026.1:0-242 GCF_000517525.1 Limulus polyphemus | reverse complement strand
AAGAGAGATTACAGCAGTTGTTAGAGGAGAAAGAAAATAAACAAGAAGAGAGATTACAGCAGTTGTTGGAGGAAAAAGAAAAGAAACAAGAAGACAAATTACAGCAGTGGCAACTGGAACAAGAAAGGAAACAAGAAGTACAAATGGAAAACATTAGTAAATTTAAAAGCGAATTAGATACGTAAAAGGACGATCTATTGTCTTTTACACAAGGAGGATACATTGACCATCGACTTAATCAG
>NW_013905025.1:0-245 GCF_000517525.1 Limulus polyphemus | reverse complement strand
GTACCTACATACCAAATTTGGTGAAGAATCATTATTTAGGACCCTCTGGTAACAAGAAATCGAAAAACAATCAGTAACCAAAAGCGCTCACTGCAGTACACATACGCTTTCAGAAAAGCCAATAAAGAGTAACATTAAAACGACAACAAAAGTCGCAAAAATAGACAATAGAAGGCTAGAATTTTGCATGTAAATACGCAAGTATGCAACGAACGTACATACAAATCTTAGGAGATGATCCGTCC
>NW_013905024.1:0-244 GCF_000517525.1 Limulus polyphemus | reverse complement strand
CTGTGTACTCTCAATAAGAAGACACAAGATTTAACAACACTGTGTACTGTCAATAAGAAGACACAAGATTTAACGATACTGTGTACTGTCAATAAGAAGACACAAGATTTAACAATACTGTGTACTCTCAATAAGAAGACACAAGATTTAACAATACTGTGTACTGTCAATAAGAAGACACAAGATTTATAAATACTGGGTACTATCAATAAGAACACACAAGATTTAAAAATACTGTGTACTG
>NW_013905023.1:0-244 GCF_000517525.1 Limulus polyphemus | reverse complement strand
TAAGAAGACCAAGATTTAACTATACTGTGTACTGTCAGTAAGAGAACGCAAAATTTAACGATACTGTGTACTGTCAATAAGAAGACACAAGATTTAACAATACTGTGTACTTTCAATAAGAAGACACAAGATTTAACGATACTGTGTACTATCAATAAGAAGACAAAAGATTTAACAATACTGTGTACTCTCAATAAGAAGACACAAGAGTTAACAATACTGTAAACTGTCAATAAGAAGAGAC
>NW_013905022.1:0-243 GCF_000517525.1 Limulus polyphemus | reverse complement strand
AGCTAGTCATCAACACCCACCGCCAGCTCTTGGGCTACTCTTTTTACCAACGAATAATGGGATTCACGCCCCCACGGCTGAAAGTGCGAGCATGTTTGGTGGGACGGGGATTCGAACCCGCAACCAGCAGATTACGAGTCAAGCACACCTAACCACCTGGCCATACCAGACCAGGTTGCTCTGTCAGAACAGTGATCACTATGTATATACATATATATATATATATATATATCTTATGCTATT
>NW_013905021.1:0-382 GCF_000517525.1 Limulus polyphemus | reverse complement strand
CTAGACTCTAGATCAGTCTACCCAACCTTAGTAAACTCTTAGATAAGTATATCAGGTTTTACTAGACCTTAGTAAACTCTTATATAAGTTTTTACTAAGGTTGGGTAGACTGATCTAGAGTCTAGTAAAGCCTGATATTATCAGGTTTTACTAGACCTTAGTAAACTCTTAGATAGTATATCAGGCTTTACTAGACTCTAGATCAGTCTACCCAACCTTAGTAAACTCTTAGATAAGTATATCAGGCTTTACTAGACTCTAGATCAGTCTACCCAACCTTAGTAAACTCTTAGATAAGTATATCAGGTTTTACTAGACTCTAGATCAGTCTACCCAACCTTAGTAAACTCTTAGATAAGTATATCAGGTTTTACTAGACTCT
>NW_013905020.1:0-246 GCF_000517525.1 Limulus polyphemus | reverse complement strand
TCAAATTGTGCTCTATATGCTTCCCATGGTGCCTTCCCATCGAATTCCTGTGGCTTCCTTCATACTAGATCACCCCTATTGATGACACTCATGTCTGGAATGTGACTTCTGGCAGGACTGAAGGTGTCTGCATTAGGGTTTTAGTTGCAGGGTCTGGAAGGGGCTTCCTGTTGTCTGGGGCTGATTAGGTCGATGGTTAATGTATCCTCCTTGTGTAAAAGATAATAAATCGTCCTTTAACGTATC
>NW_013905019.1:0-244 GCF_000517525.1 Limulus polyphemus | reverse complement strand
GCTGTTTATTATCCTTTTACTTTAGGAGTTACCTGTAACTACATTTATCTTTAAACTTTGCTGTTTATTATCCTTTTACTTTAGGAGTTACCTGTAAATACATTTATCTTTAAACCTTGCTGTTTATTATCCTTTTACTTTAGGAGTTACCTATAAATACATTTATCTTTAAACTTTGCTGTTTATTATCCTTTTACTCTAGGAGTTACCTATAAATACATTTATCTTTAAACCTTACTGTTTA
>NW_013905018.1:0-243 GCF_000517525.1 Limulus polyphemus | reverse complement strand
GAGCTGCCATTGTTGTAGGTTTTCTTGCCACTGCTGTAATCTTTCTTCTTGTTTCTTTTCTCGTTCTTCTTGTTTCTTTTCTTTTCCTCTAACAACTGCTGTAATTTCTTTTCTTGTTTATTTTGTTGTTCGAGCTGCCACTGTTGCAGGTTTTCTTGCAACTGCTGTTGTCTCTCTTCTTGTTTCTTTTCTCGTTCTTCTTGTTTCTTTTCTTTTTCCTCCAACAACTGCTGTAATTTCTTT
>NW_013905017.1:0-448 GCF_000517525.1 Limulus polyphemus | reverse complement strand
AGTGTTGAGTCACACAGTACGTTGTTGCAATACGGAGATAACAATATATACAATATTTATACATAGTTTTACATAGCTTTATGAATATTGTATACATTGTTATCCACCTATTGCAACAACGTACTATGTGACTTGACACTAGCCCAGAGTTGTGGATTACATAGCTTTATGAATATTGTATATATTGTTATCTCTATAGTGCAAAGTACGTTTTTGCGATATAGAGATAACAATATATATAATATTCATAAAGCTGTGTAATCCACAACTTTGGGTTAGTGTTGAGTCACACAGTACGTTGTTGAAATACGGAGATAACAATATATATAATATTCATAAAGCTGTGTAATCCACAACTTTGGGTTAGTGTTGAGTCACACAGTACGTTGTTGAAATACGGAGATAACAATATATAAAATATTTATAAAACTATGTAATCCATAACTCT
>NW_013905016.1:0-281 GCF_000517525.1 Limulus polyphemus | reverse complement strand
ATGGCCCAGAGGTTTTCGATGGGGTTCATGTCAGGATTGGCTCGGCCCGGGCAACTTCTGGATACTATTTTTCTTCCTGCCACTTTTGGGTGTTTCTAGCAGTGTGACACGGTGCTCCATCTTCCTAGAACAACGTTGTTTTCTTGTCCACGAAACCCGAAGAATAAAGTGGCAAGAGTCATTCTTCCAATATTTCGACGTATTTCGCAAAAATTTATGTTGCCAATGCACTTCACTAAGCTCGATCTCCCACCAACCCAAACAGCTCCCCAAACCATCAC
>NW_013905015.1:0-1056 GCF_000517525.1 Limulus polyphemus | reverse complement strand
TTGTGTCTTCTTATTGACAGTACACAGTATCGTAAAATCTTGTGTCTTTTTATTGACAGGACACATTATTGTTAAATCTTGTGTTTTCTTACTGACAGTACACATTATCGTTTAAGAAGTCACAATATTCACTGTGTACTGTCAATGGTTTAACGATACTGTGTACTGTCAAAAAGATGACACAAGGTTTAACGATACTGTGTACTTTCAATAAGAAGACACAAGATTTAACAATACTGTGTACTGTCAATAAGATGTCACAAGATTTAACAATTTGTGTCTTCTTATTGACAGTACACAGTATTTTTTGTACTGTCAATAAGAAGACACAATATTTTTAACAATAATACTCTTGTATTTTCTTACTGACAGTACACATTATCTTTGAATATTGTTCAATAAGAAAACAAAATATTCATCGATAATGTGTACTGTCAGTAAGAAGACCCAAGATTTAACAATACTGTGTACTGTCGATAAGAACAGACAAGATTTAACGATAATGTGTACTGTCAGTAGGAAAACACAAGATATAACAATAATGTGTACTGGATACTATGTACTTTCAATAAGAAGACCTGTCAATAAGAAGACACAAGATTTAACGATACTGTGTACTGTCAATAAGAAAACACAAGATTTAACAAGATTTAACGATACTGTGTACTGTCAATAAGAAGACAAAAGATTTAACAATATTGTCTATCAATAAGAAGACACGATTTAACGATACTGTATACTACCAGCAATAAGAAGACATTTAACGATACTGTGTACTGTCAATAAGCTTGTGTCTTCTTATTGACAGTAACACAGTATTGCTAAATTCGTGTGTCTTCTTAATGAGAGTACACAGTATTGTTAAATCTTGTGTCTTCTTATTGGGAGTACACAGTATCCTTAAATATTGTGTCTTTTTATTGACAGTACACAGTATCGTTAAATCTTGTGTCTTCTTATTGACAGTTCACAGTATTGTTAAATCGTGTGTCCTCTTATTGACAGTACACAGTTTTGTTAAATCTTGTGTCTTCTTATTGAAGTACACAGTATCGT
>NW_013905014.1:0-244 GCF_000517525.1 Limulus polyphemus | reverse complement strand
CTTTATTTGTAGTTAAGCACAAAGCTACATAATAGACTGTCTATGCTCTGCCCACCACGGGTATTGAAACCCGGTTTCTAGCGTTGTAAATCCGTAGACATACCGCTGTACCACTAGGGGACATGCATCTTTAATATTGTTGTTTTCAATGAGCTAGCGTTGTACTGATATTATTGAACAGTATGCAAAAGACGATCGAAATAATGGACTGTGCGACAGTCAGCTTCTTTCTTTTCGGGCCCGG
>NW_013905013.1:0-243 GCF_000517525.1 Limulus polyphemus | reverse complement strand
ACGATGTACCTCGTAGTCGTCAACTGTAGAATAGGACTTTACGATGTACCTCGTAGTCGTCAACTGTAGAATAGGACTTTACGATGTACCTCATAGTCGTCAACTGTAGAATAGGACTTTAATATGTACCTCATAGTCGTCAACTGCAGAATGGGACTTTAATATGTAACTCATAGTCGTCAACTGTAGAATGGGACTTTACGATGTACCTCATAGTCGTCAACTGTAGAATGGGACTTTACG
>NW_013905012.1:0-251 GCF_000517525.1 Limulus polyphemus | reverse complement strand
TGTCAATAAGAAGACACAAGATTTAACGATACTGTGTACTGTCACAGTACACAGTTTTGTTAAATCTTGTGTCTTCTTATTGTCAAATCTTGTGTCTTCTTATTGTTCTTATTGAAAGTACACAGTATCACACAGTATTGGTAAATCTTGTGTCTTCTTATTGACAGTAGTATTGTTAAATCTTGTGTCTTCTTATTGACAGTACACAGTTTTGTTAAATCTTGTGTCTTGACAGTACACGAAAAAGACAC
>NW_013905011.1:0-244 GCF_000517525.1 Limulus polyphemus | reverse complement strand
GAGACTCTTTGCTGTCCGTTGTCTAAATATAAAGCCAGTTCAACACAATGCTGTTGCTTTTAGGTTGGAATGAAAATGCGCTCTAGGTAGTATTAGTAAGGTGGAAGTTAACATGATAGGTTTAAAGATGGAGATTCCTACACCATTTGGACCTGTTAAAAGTATCTCCAAGCCAAGCAAAGCTTGTATATCTGCATGATTAATTTGCAGCTGCTTTTAACTTTGGGTCATCAGTTTGGTTTTG
>NW_013905010.1:0-244 GCF_000517525.1 Limulus polyphemus | reverse complement strand
TGTTGTCTCATATCTTGAGTTGTATAACACGAACATTGTAAGGTAAGTAAGATACCTTCCATGTGTGAATGTGTGTGTGTGTAGTGTTGTCTCATACTTTGAGTTGTATAACACCAACATTGTAAGGTAAGTAAGATACCTTCCATTTGTGAATGTGTGTGTGTGTGTAGTGCTGTCTCATACCTTTAGTTGTATAACACCAATATTGTAAGGCAAGTAAGATACCTTCCATGTGTGAATGTGT
>NW_013905009.1:0-244 GCF_000517525.1 Limulus polyphemus | reverse complement strand
CCGATCAAGGTCGTAACTTTGAATCAGCTGTGTTCCATGAATGCTGCAAGTTGGCATACGAAAGACCAGAACAACGCCCCTTCACCCACAGTCTGATACAACTGGACACTGGGACAGGAATTGGCAAAGTTTTGTAATAGCCACCAAGATGATTGGAATGTCTTACTCCCTCCACTGTTGATGGCCTATAGGACTGCAGAGCATGAAGCCACTAGATACACTCCAGTAAAGTCGACGTTTGGTC
>NW_013905008.1:0-281 GCF_000517525.1 Limulus polyphemus | reverse complement strand
CAAGTGACCCAAAACAAAATAAAGATGAAAACAAAGATTTTTATAGTCAGAGAGGCCAGAGTGTGGTACCTCATAATCTTAGATTACATACTTCAACCACAAGCCAAAATACAATTATAATTATTTCAAATCAGTTGCAAGTTTCTGTATCACCTGTTTAAACAGGCCTCCTTCCACACAGAAATCAATACATGCTAGCTTAAGACTTAGAAAAGTTAAAGCATATAACCTTTACCTGTGTAAAATGATTAGTATATGTTTTCAACCCTGCAACATTTTTT
>NW_013905007.1:0-482 GCF_000517525.1 Limulus polyphemus | reverse complement strand
GACAGTTATGAACGTCGACAAAATCTAGTAGGAGAAAAACTAAAAACCCATTTTCAAAGGCAACAAAATATAGTGGAAATCGGACTAAAAGGACCCTAATAAATGTCAAAAAAAATCTACTGGAAAGAGGACTAAAAGACCGTTATAACAGTCGACAAAATATCGTGGTAGAAGGACAAAAAATACCGTTATTAAATTTTATAATGGTCTTTTTAATTCTTTTTAAACTAGATTTTGTATCGTTATAACAGTCGACAAAATATCGTGGTAGAAGGACAAAAAAGACCGTTATTAAAGTTTACAAAACCTAGTTTAAAAAGGATTAAAAAGACCATTATAAAAGTCATTAAATATAGTATACGAAAGTCTCAAATGACCTTTATCAAAGTAGAAAACATCTAGTCTATGAAGGCCTAAAAAGAAAGTTATGAACGTCGACAAAATCTAGTAGAAGAAAAACTAAAAACCCGTTTTCAAAGGCA
>NW_013905006.1:0-238 GCF_000517525.1 Limulus polyphemus | reverse complement strand
GAAGTCGAAGTAGGACACACACACAGCTAAGGGGATACACGGCTGAAAGGGCGAGCATGTTAGGTCACGTAACTCCACAGATTGTCAGTCGAGTACCCTAACCACCAGGCCATGCCAGGGCCCGTATAAAACATAATAGTAAGTGGTTAAAGGTATCCGACAGAAAGAAGTCGAAGTAGGACACACACAGCGAAGGGGATACACGGCTGAAAGGGCGAGCATGTTAGGTCACGTAACT
>NW_013905005.1:0-206 GCF_000517525.1 Limulus polyphemus | reverse complement strand
GGGTCCTTTTAGTCCGTTTTCCACTGGATTTTCTAGACTTTGAAAAACTAAAAATACCGCTATCAAAGTCAAAAATATCTAGTCTAAGAAGGCCTAAAAAGTCAGTTATGAAAGTCGACCAAATCGAGTGGAAGAAAACTAAAAACTAGTGTAAGAAAGTTATTTTAATGACTTTCATATTGGTATTTTTAATACTTCTTAAACTA
>NW_013905004.1:0-244 GCF_000517525.1 Limulus polyphemus | reverse complement strand
CATTATATGAAAGTACATGACGGCTAACTAACTGATGCTACAGATAAATATATAACTATAAAACAGTCAACCATCTTTAACTAATCAATTGATTATATGGAAGTACATGACGGCTAACTAACTGATACTACAGTTAGATACATAATTATATAACAGTCAACCATATTTAACCAATCAATTGATTATATGGAAAAAACATGACGGCTAACTAACTGATGCTACAGATAGATACGTAATTATATAA
>NW_013905003.1:0-242 GCF_000517525.1 Limulus polyphemus | reverse complement strand
AAGCACAAAGCTATACAAAGGGCTATCTGTGCTCTGCTCATCACGGGTATCGAAACCCGGATTCTAGAGTTGTAAGTCCGCAGACATACCGCTGTGCCATTGGGGGGCTATAAGGAAGAGCAATGGGGAAATTTGCATGTAAAAGAAACGTTCTTAACTAATGGTTAAAACCTCAAATTAATGAAACAGTTTTAGCTGTTGATGATTTATTATAGACATAATAAAAAAGTAGACTGAATTTA
>NW_013905002.1:0-244 GCF_000517525.1 Limulus polyphemus | reverse complement strand
GGGGTATGGACTTCATAAGATTTTAAAAATTCACCAAATTTGTTGTAGATCCTTGACTTTATTGGTTCCAAATAACACGTGACTCACACAAGATTTTAAAAACAAAAAATGCTACCAGTACTGATGGGGTATGGACTTCATAAGATTTTAAAAATTCACCAAATTTGTTGTAGATCCTTGACTTTATTGGTTCCAAATAACACGTGACTCACACAAGATTTTAAAAACAAAAATACTACCAGTA
>NW_013905001.1:0-244 GCF_000517525.1 Limulus polyphemus | reverse complement strand
ATAATAGGGTAATGATATACAACTAAGTCATACACCAACCTATATCCAACTTTAATGGTTTTATAATAGGGTAGTGACATTTAACGTAATACACCAACCTATAGCCAATTGTAATGGTTTTATAATAGGGTAATGATATGTTACTAAGTCATACACCAAACTATAGCCAATTGTAATGGTTTTATAATAGGGTAATGATATGTAACTAAGTCATATTATTGCCACTGTTCTTTAATGCGAATCC
>NW_013905000.1:0-245 GCF_000517525.1 Limulus polyphemus | reverse complement strand
CGGTTATAAATTCGGTAACTAGAGTTACACCTAGGTGTTCATGGAGTAGTTTTACCAAGTAAGGCTAAAGATGAGTATGGTGGTTATAAATTCGGTAACTAGAGTTACGTCTAGCTTTCGTGGAATTGTTGTACCAAATAACGCTAAAGAGAGTATGGTGGTTATATATATTCGGTAATTAGAGATACACCTAGGTGTTTATGGAGTAGTTGTACCAAGTAAGGCTACAGATGAGTATGGTGGTT
>NW_013904999.1:0-243 GCF_000517525.1 Limulus polyphemus | reverse complement strand
CGTCAAAACGTGAGAATCCGTTTGTAAAGGTTTACTACATCTAAATCTGTAAATCCACATGGAAAGGTTTAAATTTAAAATTTCGTGTGGAAATGTTTACAATATCCAACTCTGGGACCCCACGTGAAACATTTTACGTCAAAACGTGAGAATCCGTTTGTAAAGGTTTACTACATCTAAATCTGTAAATCCACATGGAAAGGTTTACAGTGTTAAAACCTAGAGACCCATGTGGAAATGTTC
>NW_013904998.1:0-242 GCF_000517525.1 Limulus polyphemus | reverse complement strand
TTTATATAACACACACACAACTACGACTTAACTGGTGAATGTTTTGATTTGAATTTTTTATATAACACACACAACTACGACTTAACTGGTGAATGTTTTGATTTGAATTTTTTATATAACACACACAACTACGACTTAACTGGTGAATGTTTGATTTGAATTTTTATAAAACACACACAACTACGACTTAACTGGTGAATGTTTTGATTTGAATTTTCATATAACACACACAGCTACGACTT
>NW_013904997.1:0-269 GCF_000517525.1 Limulus polyphemus | reverse complement strand
TTATTATTATGATATAAATATGGCCAGTAGGTTTGTTTGTTACATTACTATTATTATATAAATATGGTCAGTAGGTTTGTTTGTTACATTACTATTATTATATAAATATGGTCAGTAGGTTTGTTTGTTACATTACTATTATTATATAAATATGGTCTGTAGGTTTGTTTGTTACATTATTATTGTGATATAAATATGGTCTGTAGGTTTGTTTGTTACATTACTATTATTATATAAATATGGTCAGTAGGTTTGTTTGTTACATTACT
>NW_013904996.1:0-244 GCF_000517525.1 Limulus polyphemus | reverse complement strand
ACTAACAATATAAATAAAAAGACACTATTAAAAAACAATAAACTTCCACATGTTCTACTCACTAACAATTTAAACAAAAAACACTATTAAAAACAATAAACTTCCATATGTTCTACTCACTAACAATGTAAACAAAAAACAATAAACTTCCATATGTTCTACTCACTAACAATATAAACAAAAACACTATTCAAAAACAATAAAACTTCCATATGTTCTACTCACTAACAATATAAACAAAAAA
>NW_013904995.1:0-462 GCF_000517525.1 Limulus polyphemus | reverse complement strand
TAATGGAGGTTGGTGGGCGTCCCTTAGCACCAACCACTACTGGTTTCCCGAAGCTGACTTATTGGTGGTATTTTGCTTACACTGGCTCCTCAGATGTCCTTGCTCCCCAAAGTTCCAACAGCCTTTCTGGGTAGCAGCCTTTCCTGTTGTATCATCTCCCCTGTGCTGAAGTTTCCAGCATTGAGCTCTCTTGTGCCCAGGTTTGTTACAGTGCCAGCATTTCCTGCTGTGACACCTCCCCTGTGCTGAAGTTGCCAGCATTGAGCTCTCTTGTGCCCAGGTTTATTACAGTGCCAGCAAAATCCCTCAAACCTCTCTGAAAGCTGACCTTTTCTGGCCTTGAATCCAGATGGCTGTACCAATCTTGGTACCTCTGTGCTGGACTTAATGTAGGATTCAAGTTCGAGAGCTCTGGCCATTGCATCCTGCATGGTAGAGGGGTGTGCTTGCTTCACTTGTATC
>NW_013904994.1:0-341 GCF_000517525.1 Limulus polyphemus | reverse complement strand
AAAGTGTACCAACATACCAAATTTGGTGAAGAATCATCAATTTAGGACCCTCTGGTAACAAGAAATTGAAAAACAATCAGTAACCAAAAGCTTCACTGCAGTACACATACGCTTTCAGAAAAGCCAATAAAAGAGTAACATAAAACGACCACAAAAGTCGCAAAAATTATAATAGAAGGCTAGAATTTTGCATGTAAATATGCAACTATGCAACGAACGTTCTTGAAAAATTTCGAAAAGATCCGCCGTACAAATGGAACGACGTACTGGTACAAAACGCAAAACCTTCCATAACTCCTTTAAAACAAACAGTAGGAAGGTAAACTCTGCATATTATTACG
>NW_013904993.1:0-241 GCF_000517525.1 Limulus polyphemus | reverse complement strand
CACTGTAACAACAACCGTCAATAATACTGCCGACTGCAGTTCAATTACTCACTATCTATCTACCCACCTCACATTCCCCTCCTTTATATATACCAGCCCACCCTACATCGAGCAATTACTAGAGCATTCCCGAAAGAACAAGATAGTTCTAGAAACTAGAGGGCGCCACAGTGGTCACGTGACTCGCTGACGCAACACTGCCCCTCCTTAATATTGTTCGTCCCGAACAATAACCACATAT
>NW_013904992.1:0-245 GCF_000517525.1 Limulus polyphemus | reverse complement strand
GGTTTATTCTTTCCGAATATAACTTTACGATACACTTAATTTCAACAATCGCGCTAAAACAAACGCTATAACAACGAACGTGCTCAAAATAATACTCTCTGACTGCAGATCAATTACTCACTGTCTACACACACATTGTTGTCACGTTGTGAGCGTCCTATTTATATACCAGAAAAACATATATCTAGTAAATCTTGGGATGGAGTTTGAGGTTTGCTGCTTTCAAACGCTTGAATACTTCCTCC
>NW_013904991.1:0-244 GCF_000517525.1 Limulus polyphemus | reverse complement strand
TGAGTTTGAAATTAATTACACCTTTGTTGTTGCCACCAAATGCAAAGCATCACTTTCTGTGGATGGAGTCCAGGTTTGGGGTTCGGAAGTGGTTTTTGTCTAGGACTGAGCCATTCTGTTTGGTGTTGAATATTTGCATAGATAATCTATTTTTCATCACTGGTGACAATTCTGTCCAAAAATGGTTCATGTGCATTATGTGCCAGAAGAGACAAAGCAATGTTCACACGTTGGAAACAGTGAT
>NW_013904990.1:0-244 GCF_000517525.1 Limulus polyphemus | reverse complement strand
TCTCTTTTGGTGGGTAATGTGCTTGAACCATTTTTGGACAGAATTGTCACCAGTGATAAAAATGGATTCTCTATGCGAATATTAAACGCCAAAAACAATGGCTCAGTCCTATAAAAAAGCCACTTCCGACTCCATCCGCAGAAAGTGATGCTCTGCATTTGATGGGACATCAAAGGAGTAATTCATTTCGAACTCCTCAATCCACAGCGAACTGTCGATGCAGAGATCTATAGTCAGCAACTGG
>NW_013904989.1:0-244 GCF_000517525.1 Limulus polyphemus | reverse complement strand
GGGTTCAAAGCTAATATTGTTTACTTTTTTTCAACATCCACTGAACATGACAGTTATATAGATACTTTACATTGCTGTTTCTTCAGGGTTTAAAGCTAATATCGTTTACTTTTTTTCAACATCCACTAAACATGACAGTTATATAGATACTTTACATTGCTGTTTCTTCAGGGTTCAAAGCTAATATTGTTTACTTTTTTTTCAACATCCACTAAACATGACAGTTATATAGATACTTTACATC
>NW_013904988.1:0-242 GCF_000517525.1 Limulus polyphemus | reverse complement strand
GATTACGTACAAGCCAATCACAGTATCCACCAGTCAAGCTAATATTTAGGAATGCATACAAGCCAATCTTAGTATCCACTAGTCAAGCTAATATTTAGAAATGCATACCACCAATCATAGTGTGCACCGGTCAAGCTGATATTTAGGAATGCATACAAGCCAATCATAGTATCCACTGGTCAAGCTAATATTTAGAAATGCATACCAGCCAATCATAGTGTGCACCGGTCAAGCTGATATTT
>NW_013904987.1:0-244 GCF_000517525.1 Limulus polyphemus | reverse complement strand
TATCCTACGTTAGGCCTGCTATGGTCTGGTGACTTCAAATATATCCTATGTTAGGCCTGCTATGGTCTGGTGACTTCAGATATATCCTAAGTTAGGCCTGCTATAGCCTGATGACGTCAAATATATCCTACGTTAAGACTGCTATAGCCTGATGACGTCAAATATATCCTACGTTAAGACTGCTATAGCCTGGTGACTCAAATATATCCTTCGCTAAGACTGCTATAGCCTGGTGACTCAAATA
>NW_013904986.1:0-244 GCF_000517525.1 Limulus polyphemus | reverse complement strand
TTTCTATGGATAAACACCTAAATTGATATTATAACATTAACTAATGTGGTTAAACAGCTAGCTACAACATATAAACACAAGAAGTGACATTACAACTATGACTGATGTGATTAAAGAGCTAGCTACTAACGATAAACACCTAAATTGATATTATAACATTGACTAATGTGGTTAAACAGCTAGCCACAATATATAAACACAAGATGTGACATTACAACTATGACTGATGTGATTAAAGAGCTAG
>NW_013904985.1:0-241 GCF_000517525.1 Limulus polyphemus | reverse complement strand
TTCATTTTTTGAAAATGTTTGCTCACAGACATAAGTTGTCCCAAACACTGATGCCATACCAGAGGCAAATTTATTCAACTTTGAAAACTCATCATCAGGTAAACAGCGATAAAATTACAACAAGTTTTCCTTCTCTGTGCTTCTCTTTTAACTAAGTCATTTTCTTGCAAATCAATGAGCTCCAACTGTAGTTCGACTGGCACGTCATCAAGGTTAGCAAATTAATCGGATTCTGGAACAG
>NW_013904984.1:0-239 GCF_000517525.1 Limulus polyphemus | reverse complement strand
CTGAAAGCTCACCTTTTCTGGCCTTGAATCCAGATGACTGTACCAATCTCGGTACCTCTGTGCTGGACTTAACGTAGGATTCAAATTCGAGAGCTCTGGCCATTGCATCCTGCATGGTAGAGGGGTGTGCTTGCTTCACTTGTATCTTAAGTTGTGGACTGTCCAAGGCATCTACGAACTGATCCCTCAGCAACAACTTGAGGATCGGATGGTGCAGTTGGGTAGGCCTTGTGTGCCAT
>NW_013904983.1:0-244 GCF_000517525.1 Limulus polyphemus | reverse complement strand
CATGAGGCTTGTGAGGTGTAATAAGGCATTGATGAAGTGTAGCCTGTAATCACTATTAACTGTACTGCATGAGGCTTCTGAGGTGTAATAAGACATTGATGAAGTGTAGCCTGTAGTCACTTTTAACTGTACTGCATGAGGCTTGTGAGGTGTAATAAGACATTGATGAAGTGTAGCCTATAATCACTATTAACTGTACTGCATGAGGCTTTTGAGGTGCAATAAGACATTGATGAAGTGTAGT
>NW_013904982.1:0-645 GCF_000517525.1 Limulus polyphemus | reverse complement strand
GTACATTATCATGAACCGTATCAGCTAGCTACTATATATGTTTATTATCAGTTAGCTACCACATGAAGTAAACCTTTGTCCATAGTTCAGTACATTATCATGAACCGTATCAGCTAGCTACTAGTTATGTTTATTATCAGTTAGCTACCACATCAAGTAATCCTTTGTACATAGTTCGGTACATTATCATGAACCGTATCAGCTAGCTACTATATATGTTTATTATCAGTTAGCTACCACATCAAGTAATCCTTTGTACATAGATCTAGTAGCTAACTGATACGGTTCATGATAATGTACCGAACTATGGACAAAGGTTTACATGATGTGGTAGCTAACTGATAATAAACATATATAGTAGCTAGCTGATACGGTTCATGATAATGTACCGAACTATGGACAAAGGTTTACTTCATGTGGTAGCTAACTGATAATAAACATATCTAGTAGCTAACTGATACGGTTCATGATAATGTACCGAACTATGGACAAAGGTTTACTTCATATGTTTATTATCAGTTAGCTACCACATGAAGTAAACCTTTGTTCATAGTTCGGTACATTATCATGAACCAAAGGTTTACTTCATGTGGTAGCTAACTGATAATAAACATATATAGTAGCTAGCTGATACGTCCATAGTTC
>NW_013904981.1:0-241 GCF_000517525.1 Limulus polyphemus | reverse complement strand
GTCGAATGACAACCTGTTGTTCCGAAAAAAATTCAAATTTACTTTAAGTTTGACTCTATGACTTTAAGAAATTAATTTATCAACATTCTTATTTGTGATATTTAAAAAAAATATTATTCTATTTCAATAATAAGTAAAAGATACGAATTTATTTTTAATCTGAGATATATCAACTTTAACTTAGTTTCTCAGTGGTTTATATTATTTCCTCCCTGCATTATAAGTTCTGGTGAACTAGATG
>NW_013904980.1:0-466 GCF_000517525.1 Limulus polyphemus | reverse complement strand
CTGTTGTCTCTCTTCTTGTTTCTTTTCTCTTTCCTCTAACAACTGTTGTAATTTCGCTTCTCGTTCTTCTTGTTTCTTTTCTTGTTTATTTTCTCGTTCTTCTTGTTTCTTTTCTTGTTTATTTTCTCGTTCTTCTTGTTTCTTTTCTTGTTTTTGTATTGCTGCCATCAAATCTGCTAGGCTGTAGTCTGATTTGCCGCTTCTCGTTTCCATTTTTCTTTTATCCCACTTTCTGACACCAATTTGTTACGTTTCCGTTTTTTTAATTAATTTTCCGTAACTTCGTTCCGACGAAACTTAAGCGACACAAGCCTTTACTTGATAAAACTGGTTTATTCTTTCCGAATATAACTTAACCGATACACTCAACAATCGCGCTAAACAAACGCTATAGCAACGAACGTCTCTCGTGCTCTCTGACTGCAGTTCAATTACTCACTGTCTATCTACACACACATTACCATGC
>NW_013904979.1:0-243 GCF_000517525.1 Limulus polyphemus | reverse complement strand
ATCCTGGTATCAGGCTGACCCTGCGTGACCATTGCTTCTTTATCCAGTGCTGATTTAATGCTTTGCTGTTTCATTCACACAAAAACACTGAGACTTTGTATAGCCAGCTTTTAAGTCTCCACAAAGTATCCAACCATGTTCTTTGTATTTGACCTTATCAAGAAGAAGTTCGAGATTTTTTGCACCGAATGAGCAGTATGAACAGATGCATATATGTTATTCTGAAGAAAAACACCTTTTACA
>NW_013904978.1:0-244 GCF_000517525.1 Limulus polyphemus | reverse complement strand
AACTCTTAACAAGACACACTACAATAAACGTGGAGGAGCATCAGGTTTACAACTAACACAGTTTAAAGTGTGGAACCCTTAACAAGAAACAGTACAATTAACGTGGAGAAGCATCAGGTTTACAACTAACACAGTTTAAAGTGTGGAACCCTTAACAAGAAACAGTACAATTAACGTGGAGAAGCATCAGGTTTACAACTAACACAGTTTAAAGTGTGGAACTCTTAATAAGAAACAATACAAT
>NW_013904977.1:0-243 GCF_000517525.1 Limulus polyphemus | reverse complement strand
AAGGAAGCCCAATGCTTGTGGAAGTAGTGGAAGACCCATCCAGGCCAGCAGACGTGAAGATTGGAAGGTCATCCAGTAGTACCCATACCAGTAGCAAATTTCCCTAACTGTGAGCAGGAAGGGGCATTGTTGGGTGTGTGCCAGGAGATAAGGCTAGTCAATGTTAAGGCAAGAAATACAACCATAAGGAAAGGACATGCACTCCCAGAACATTTAACTGACCTCTATAAGAAGAGCATAGCC
>NW_013904976.1:0-244 GCF_000517525.1 Limulus polyphemus | reverse complement strand
GCTGTAATTTCTCTTCTCGTTCTTCTTGTTTCTTTTCTTTTTCCTCAAACAACTGTTGTAATTTTTCTTCTTGTTTAATTTCTCGTTCTTCTTGTTTCTTTTCTCGTTCTTCTTGTTCCTTTTGCTGCTCTTGTATTGCAGCCATCAAGTCTGCTATGCTGTAGTTTGGTTTGCCGCTTCTCGTTTCCATTTTTTTTTATCCCACTTTCTGACACCAATTTGTTACGTCTCCGTTTGTTAATTA
>NW_013904975.1:0-333 GCF_000517525.1 Limulus polyphemus | reverse complement strand
ACAATACTAGTAAAGTAATAATGTTATCCTTCGTACAATACTAGTAAAGTAATAAAGTTAACCTTCTTACAATACAAGTAAAGTAATAAAAAGAAGGTTAACTTTATTACTTTACTAGTATTGTACGAAGGTTAACTTTATTACTTTACTAGTATTGTAAGAAGGTTAACTTTATTAATTTACTAGTATTGTACGAAGGTTAACTTTATTACTTTACTAGTATTGTAAGAAGGTTAACTTTATTACTTTACTAGTATTGTACGAAGGATAACATTATTACTTTACTTGTATTGTAAGAAGGTTAACTTTATTACTTTACTAGTATTGTACGAA
>NW_013904974.1:0-235 GCF_000517525.1 Limulus polyphemus | reverse complement strand
GCGATATTTATATACATAAACGACGCAAAAAAAGATTTAACTAAAAATTGGGCATCACAGATAGATAGAGATATCACCTTAAAAGAGAGTAAGCTAAGAATAACACGCAAAGAAATGAATACGACTAGAAAAATGATTAAAACAGTAATTAACGTGAAGAAAATGAAAGCTATATAAAAAATTTCAAAAATTAAAAAAGTATAGAAACTTTTCAAAACTACTTGGAAAATGAACC
>NW_013904973.1:0-244 GCF_000517525.1 Limulus polyphemus | reverse complement strand
GTCACTAATAGCTGAAGCTACAGTTGTAGCTTCCTAATTTGGTATTGCATATGTCTCAGGCCACTTGATGAAATAATCCATCACCACACAAATGTACTTGTTTCCAGCACAAGTTTGGGGCAGAGGACCAGCAATGTCGATGGCTACTCTTTCCATTGGTGCACCAACTTGATATAACTTCATTGGAGCACGTCCCTTATGCTTGGGTCCCCTTTTAGCACAACATGTACTGCATGTTCTGCAC
>NW_013904972.1:0-242 GCF_000517525.1 Limulus polyphemus | reverse complement strand
GCTATTAGTAAATTTTAATATTATATATCGTATATAATTACGTTACATAATAAATTGGAGGCTCGTTCTGGTTAAATTGTAATACGTAACAGGGGATAAAATAGCAACGAGCTATCTCTAAAAATAAGGCTCTAAATGACAATTATTATATTTTATTGTATAATATGATCGCGGTATATTTCAAAAGAAAGAGTAGTTGGTAAAGAGAAATACAATGGCCAGAAAACGGGATTTTGTTTTGA
>NW_013904971.1:0-243 GCF_000517525.1 Limulus polyphemus | reverse complement strand
TCAACCGTTCTGCAGGTTTGTATCATGTTTAACAACCGTCACCTGCATTTTACCAACCGTTCTGTAGGTTTGTATCATGTTTAACAACAGTAACCTGCATTTTATCAACTGTTCTGTAGGTTTGTATCATGTTTAACAACAGTAACCTGCATTTTACCAACAGTTCTGTAGGTTTGTATCATGTTTAACAACAGTCACCTGCATTTTACCAACCGTTTTGCAGGTTTGTATCATGTTTAACAA
>NW_013904970.1:0-244 GCF_000517525.1 Limulus polyphemus | reverse complement strand
AGCATGGAAGAATTAGCCCCATAAAATGGAAAGAATGACAAAATATTCTCTTGTTCTAACACTTGTACACAGTACTGTATTGTCTCTGTATCTGTCTATATAGCCTTGTCTATACTTATCTGTATCTGTCAATCTGTATCCGACTAGCTGTATCTGTCTATCTGTATCTGCTTAGCTGTATCTGTCTATCTGTATCCGTGTAGTTGTGTCTGTCTATCTGTATCCGTGTAGTTGTGTCTGTCTA
>NW_013904969.1:0-244 GCF_000517525.1 Limulus polyphemus | reverse complement strand
GTCCTTTGCCCCAAACTCGTGCTGGAAACAAGTACATTTGTGTGGTGATGGATTACTTCACCAAGTGGCCTGAGGCATATGCAATATCAACTCAGGAAGCTACAACTGTAGCTTCAGCTATTAGTGATTTCTTCTTCAGATTTGGTATGCCACATGAACTGCATTCAGATCAAGCCGTAACTTTGAATCAGCTGTGTTCCAAGAATGCTGCAAGTTGTTTGGCATCCGAAAGACCAGAACAACA
>NW_013904968.1:0-244 GCF_000517525.1 Limulus polyphemus | reverse complement strand
CAGCCTCAAGGAGACCAGTAGTGGTTGGTGTTGAGTGACGCCCACCAACCCCCATCATGAAAGTCCCTACAGCTAGGTGTAAAATGCCAAGTGCACACAGTGTCTATGTGACAGGAAAGCTAGATGGCCAAAGGTGCAACTTTGTCATAGATTCTGCATCTCAGCAAACCCTTGTGAGCATCAAGGTGTTAAATCACGAAGGAGTACCAGAAGCCATAGAGAAAGTTTTGTGGTTGTGACAGGA
>NW_013904967.1:0-244 GCF_000517525.1 Limulus polyphemus | reverse complement strand
AGTAAACGACATGTAGATTTAGCTTAAATCATTTATTTCAAATATTTCAATATCTAACCTATATAAAAGCCAGTTGAGTCACGTCACGCTTGATTTCGCTAAAAAAAAGGAGCGATAAAAGCCAAAATGCATTTATCCAGAGAGAATGGTTCGATTACTGTCTGTCCACTACGATTCTAGTGACGGGGTGCAAGAGGACCGTGCGGAAAAGGGGTGCCGAGAAACCTTGTAAGTGTAGTGTGTG
>NW_013904966.1:0-244 GCF_000517525.1 Limulus polyphemus | reverse complement strand
CAAACAAGACTAGTAACATCGTAATTTGTATTTTAAAAATAGTTTATATAAAATAAAATACTAGTTTCTTCTTAACCTTGAGACTAAATTGGTCCTCATTTTAAGACATATATATATATAATCTCTGGACACATAGAAATTAAGCAAAGGAAGGAGTTTACTTTTAACAAAAGGAGGCGCCACCTATCATAAAATACTTATTTTCTATTGTAAAAATAAAACAAAAATGGAATTTATTCACTAG
>NW_013904965.1:0-241 GCF_000517525.1 Limulus polyphemus | reverse complement strand
AATATATTGTTTAGGAAATATTTTAGATGCTACATACATTGGTTTTTAGTTTTAGGTGTTGCCACAAATGTACTAAGCTGAAGTAATCTTATACCTTGAAGATATATATGTTCCCACAATATATTGTTTAGGAAATATTTTAGATGCTATATACATTGGTTTTTAGTTTTAGGTGTTGCCACAAATGTACTAAGCTGAAGTAATCTTATACCTTGAAGATATATATGTTCCACAAGATATT
>NW_013904964.1:0-244 GCF_000517525.1 Limulus polyphemus | reverse complement strand
CCTACCCTATCTAGTAAATACTAGAGCATTCGCCAAGGTACAGGATAGTTCTAGAAAACAGGTGGCGTGAGAATAGTCACGTGATCTCGATGACGTAACACTGCCCCTCCTTAATATTGTTCGTCCCGAACAATAACCACATACAATAAACCAATAACAATTAACAATAACTTAATTAACTGTACAGAATTACAAAGACAAAATTACAATTCAACAAAATCTCTTAATTTTACGGGACGTATCT
>NW_013904963.1:0-245 GCF_000517525.1 Limulus polyphemus | reverse complement strand
GAGGGAAGGCAGCTAGTCATCACCATCCACCGCCAACTCTTGGGATACTCTTTTACCAACGAATAGTGGGATTGATCGTCACATTATAACGCCCTCACAGCTGAAAGGGCGAGCATGTTTGGTGTGGCGGGGATTCGAACCCGCGACCCGCAGATTACTGCAGGAATATGATCTCTAAGTATATAAAAAAATTGTAGGCGACCATTAGGTTTAAAAAAAAAACCACCTCAGTTGTATTTGAGAAC
>NW_013904962.1:0-392 GCF_000517525.1 Limulus polyphemus | reverse complement strand
AAAGTGATGGAACTAGGAAAACTTTGGTATACTCTGTACATCCAAGTATTTATATATAAAGTGATGGAACTAGAAATACTTGGATGTACAGAGTATACCAAAGTTTTATATATAAAGTGATGGAACTAGAAATACTTGGATGTACAGATATACCAAAGTTTTATATATAAAGTGATGGAACTAGAAACTACTTGGATGTACAGACGAATACCAAAGTTTTTATATATAAAGTGATGGAACTAGAAACTACTTGGATGTACAGACGTATACCAAAGTTTTATATATAAAGTGATGGAACTAGAAACTACTTGGATGTACAGAGTATACCAAAGTTTTATATATAAAGTGATGGAACTAGAAATACTTGGATGTACAGAGTATACCAAAGTTTT
>NW_013904961.1:0-361 GCF_000517525.1 Limulus polyphemus | reverse complement strand
CTGAGACGAACTAAATGAACATTATTAATATACAGTGTTCTGGTATATAACATAGGAACGAGCAAAATAGACACTGAGACGAACTAAATGAACATTATGAATATACAGGGTTCTGGTATATAACATAGGAACGAACAAATAGACGCTGAGACGAACTAAATGAACATTATGAATATACAGGGTTCTGGTTTATAACATAGGAACGAACAAATAGACACTGAGACGAACTAAATGAACATTATGAATATACAGGGTTCTGGTTTATAACATAGGAACGAACAAAATAGACACTGAGACGAACTAAATGAACGTTATGAATATATAGTGTTCTGGTTTATAACATAGGAACGAACAAATAGAC
>NW_013904960.1:0-243 GCF_000517525.1 Limulus polyphemus | reverse complement strand
CTGACATTCTTTAACACCCAAACATTCATCAATTCAGTACTAGAACTGTTACTACTAACATTCTTTAACACCCAAACATTCATCAATTCAGTACTAGAACTGTTACTACTGACATTCTTTAACACCCAAACATTCATCAGTTCAGTACTAGAACTGTTACTACTAACATTCTTTAACACCCAAACATTCATCAATTCAGTACTAGAACTGTTACTACTGACATTCTTTAACACCCAGACATTC
>NW_013904959.1:0-244 GCF_000517525.1 Limulus polyphemus | reverse complement strand
AACACTAAAAATACCTCTATCAAAGTCGAAAATATCTAATCTAAGAGGGCATAAAAAGACAGTTATGAAAGTCGAAAAAATCGAGTGGAAGAAAACTAATAACACGTTTTCAAAGTCAAAAATATCTAGTGGAAAACTGACTAAAAGGACCCATATCAATGTCAACAAAATCTAGAGGAAGAAAGACCAAAAGTCCGTTATAACAGTCGACAAAATATACTTGAAAACTGACTAATACGACCCA
>NW_013904958.1:0-242 GCF_000517525.1 Limulus polyphemus | reverse complement strand
GTAGATAAGCCCAGTGTTGGTAGCTCAGGCTTGGTAACCTAGTCTTGGTAGCTCATTGTAGGTAGTCCAGTGTAGGTAGCCCAGTGTTGGTAACCCAGTTTGGTAGCTCATTGTAGGTAGCCCAGTGTTGGTAGCTCAGGCTTGGTAACCTAGTCTTGGTAGCTCATTGTAGGTAGTCCAGTGTAGGTAGCCCAGTGTTGGTAACCCATTCTTGGTAGTTCATTGTAGGTAGCCCAGTGTTA
>NW_013904957.1:0-244 GCF_000517525.1 Limulus polyphemus | reverse complement strand
TTAGTGTCTTCTTATTGTACAGTACACAGTATCGTTAAATACTTGTGTCTTCTAATTGACATTACACAGTATCGTTAAATACTTGTGTCTTCTAATTGACATTACACAGTATCGTTAAATCTTGTGTCTTCTTATTGACAGTACACAGTATCGTTAAATCTTGTGTCTTTTTATTGAAAGTACACAGTATTGCTAAATCGTGTGTCTTCTTATTGACAGCACACAGATTTGTTAAATTTTCTGT
>NW_013904956.1:0-244 GCF_000517525.1 Limulus polyphemus | reverse complement strand
TAGATACATTAAGTCATCAACTGTTTAGTACAGGTATACATAGATACATTAAGTAATCAAATGTTTAGTACAGGTATACATACAAATATTAAGTCATCAACTGTTTAGTACAGGTATATTAAGTCATCAACTATTTAGTACAAGTATACATACATACATTAAGTCATCAACTGTTTAGTACAGGTATATATACATACATCAAGTCATCAAATGTTTAGTACAGGTATACATAGATATATTAAGT
>NW_013904955.1:0-242 GCF_000517525.1 Limulus polyphemus | reverse complement strand
ACTTGTGTTCAGACAACATTTTATATTTGACATCTTGTGTTCTGACATTAATTTATGTTTTTATATCTTGTGTTCTGACATTAATTTATCATTGGACATCTTGTGTTCTAACATTATTTTATGTTTTGATATCTTGTGTACTGACATTAATTTATCTTTGGACATCTTGTGTTCTAACATTATTTTATGTTTTGATATCTTGTGTTCTGACATTATTTTATGTTTTGACATCTTGTGTTCTT
>NW_013904954.1:0-244 GCF_000517525.1 Limulus polyphemus | reverse complement strand
GCTCTAGTAGGGTTGAGATCTGGACTTCTTTCTGGCCAAGGAAGAGTGTTGACGGATTCATTCTCTAAATAAGCCTTTACTGCCCTAGAGCGATGAGGTCTAGCGTTGTCATCCATGAATAAAGGTCTTGACGCTAACGTGTGGTTGTCAAAATGAGGCACAACTACAGGTGTAAGCACGTCCCTGGTGTACTTTTCGCCAGTAAGGTTGCCATTGATTGTTAACAACTCCAGCTTGCAATCAT
>NW_013904953.1:0-243 GCF_000517525.1 Limulus polyphemus | reverse complement strand
AAACCATTTAACTTCAGTGGATTCTCATCGGACATTAGTATTTTTACGTAAACATATAATTTCATCGTGGAAAACTCGGCGTGTGTGGCTGGTGAATAACGAAGAACAAAACTAGCTAGCTCCCTTTTAAGTGAATTATATCTCCGTCAACTCGTAATTAACTCGCTCATAGTGAACCTTCGATAAGATATCGAAGAAGTTCCAGACTAAAAGGAAGACTTTATATTGTTTATAAATTTGTGG
>NW_013904952.1:0-244 GCF_000517525.1 Limulus polyphemus | reverse complement strand
ACTGTGTACTCTCAATAAGAAGACACAAGATTTAACGATACTGTGTTCTGTCAATAAGAAGACAAAAGATTTAACGATACTGTGTACTGTAAATAAGAAGACACAAAATTTAACGATACTGTGTACTGTCAATAATAAGAGACAATATTAGACGATAATGTGTACTGTCAGTAAGAAAACATAAGATTTAACAATAATGTGTCCTGTCAATAAGAAGACACAAGATTTAACGATACTGTGTACT
>NW_013904951.1:0-244 GCF_000517525.1 Limulus polyphemus | reverse complement strand
CATAACAGTCTTTTTAGGCCTACTTAGACTAGATATTTTCGACTTTGATAGCGGTATTTTTAGTTTTCTTAAACTATATTTTAATGACTTTCATAATGGTATTTTTAATCCTTCTTAAACTATATTTTGTCGACTGTTATAACGGTCTTTTAGTCTTCCTTCCACTAGATTTTGTTGACATTGATATGGGTCGTTTTAGTCAGTTTTCCACTATATTTTGTCGACTGTTATAACGGTCTTTTAG
>NW_013904950.1:0-429 GCF_000517525.1 Limulus polyphemus | reverse complement strand
TTTAGCCTTATTTGGCACAACTACTCCATGAACACCTAGGTGTAACTCTAATTACAGAATTGATGACCACCATACTCATCTTTAGCCTTACTTGGTACAAGTACACCATGAACACTTAGGTGGTGGTTATAAATTCCGCGTATGGTGGTTACAAATTCGGTAACTAGAGTTACACCTAGGTATTCGTGGAGTTGTTGTACCAAATAATACTAAGGATGAGTATGGTGGTTATAAATTTGGTAACTATAGTTACACCTAGGTGTTCTTGGAGTAGTTGTGCCAGGTAAAACTAAAGATTAGTATTGTGGTTATAAATTCGGTAACTAGAGTTACACCTAGGTGTTTATGGAGTAGTTGTACCAAGTAAGGCTAATAATGAGTACATCTTTAGCGTTATTTGGTACAACAACTCCACGAACACTTAGGTGT
>NW_013904949.1:0-244 GCF_000517525.1 Limulus polyphemus | reverse complement strand
TCCAGCAAAAGTTGATGTTTGGTCGGGAACGTCGGTTGCCAGTGGATCTCTTAACAGGACGCCCACCTTATGAAGAGTTGCCTGAGAATGTGTCAGAGTTTGTGAAAGTGTTATCGGAAAGGATGGATGATATTCACCATCAAGTGCGTTCAAACTTGAAAACGACTGCTGATTCGATGAAGCTATCTTATGATAAGAGATCTACTGAAGTCAGCTTTGAACCAGGAAACAAGGTGTGGTTGTA
>NW_013904948.1:0-245 GCF_000517525.1 Limulus polyphemus | reverse complement strand
CTGAGCTACAGATTATCTACCTTCCTTCAAGCTGAGCTACAGGAGTAACTACTTTCCTTCAAGCTGAACTACAGATGAACTACCTTCCTTCAAGCTGAGATACAGGAGTAACTACCTTCCTTCAAGCTGAGCTACAGATGAACTACCTTCCTTCAAGCTGAGCTACAGGTAGTAACTACTTTCCTTCAACCTGAGCTACAGTGAATTACTTTCCTTCAAGCTGAACTACAGATGAACTACCTTCC
>NW_013904947.1:0-485 GCF_000517525.1 Limulus polyphemus | reverse complement strand
CTACTCCATGAACACCTCGGTGTAACACTAGTTACCGAATTTATAACCACCATACTCATCGTTAGCGTTATTTGGTACAACAACTCCACGAACACTTAGGTGTAACTCTAGTTAACGAATTTATAACCACCATACTCATGGTTAGCGTTATTTGGTACAACAACTCCACGAACAGCTAGGTGTGTTGTACCAAGTAAGGCTAAAGATGAATATGGTAGTTATAAATTCGGTAACTAGAGTTAACTCCACGAACACCTTGGTATAACTCTAGTTACCGAATTTGTAACCAACATACTCGTCTTTAACATTATTTGGTACAACAACTCCACGAATATCTAAGTGTAACTCTAGTTACCAAATTTATAACCACCATAATCATATTTAGCTTTACTTGGTACAACTACTACACGAACACCTAGGTGTAACTATAGTTACCGAATTTATAACCACCATACTCATCTTTAGCCATAATTGATACAACTACT
>NW_013904946.1:0-244 GCF_000517525.1 Limulus polyphemus | reverse complement strand
TTTCCTTTAGTAGTCTGTCAGTTCAAAATTACAGATGGCTAACACAGTTAGCTCTTGTGTAAATTTGCACAAATAAATGAAGGAAACAAACAATATTCTGAAAGTCTTATGTTTACTTTTTGTCAGTACTAAATATAATATCAAATGGTGCAGTGTTTCATAGCATATAGATGTGTTTAAAGTTTAAACTATGAATTAACTAAACATTGGTTTTCATGTAATGTTTTCTAGGTGTGGGGCTTCT
>NW_013904945.1:0-244 GCF_000517525.1 Limulus polyphemus | reverse complement strand
GTGGTGCCGCCATTGTTGGAAGCATTCCGAGAAAGCCTCTTTCGAAATGGAGTTTAGCTCAGCTGTCGTTGCAGCCATAATGTCCTCTCTTGTCTGAAATCACGTTCCTTTCAATGGCACGAGAATGCACCACAGGGTCAAACAATCACCAATGAGTACTACAGGGATGTCCTCCGTTGCCTACGTGATGCTGTGCGCCGCAAGAGACCAGAGTTGTGGTCAACAGGAAATTGGCGCCTCCATC
>NW_013904944.1:0-243 GCF_000517525.1 Limulus polyphemus | reverse complement strand
TTTCTCAATTCAACTTTGCAATACACTTAATTTCCACAGTCACCTTAACTTAAACGCACGCTATAATTTACAACGAACGATTCATGCATTTTACTTACTACCGAGCTTGACTCAATTGTCCATCTATATCTTCAATCTCTTTGTCTCCTATACAATTTCGATTAAATTAAATTTGCTTTATCTGGCGCACTTATATACTATTACAACGCGAGTCTAGCAAATGCAAGGACGTTCTACAAGTTC
>NW_013904943.1:0-244 GCF_000517525.1 Limulus polyphemus | reverse complement strand
TTCACTTGTTATATAAAATGCAGTTATAATTACAACAGCATTTCATTGTACAATACATCATAAGGTCATAAAGACCCAGTGTATTCACTTGTTACATAAAATACTGTTCTAATTACAACGGCATGTCATTGTACAATACATCTTGAGTTCATAAAGACCTCGTGTATACACTTGTTTTATAAAATACAGTTATAATTACAACAGCATGCCAAATTTCAATACATCATAAGGTCATAAAGACCCC
>NW_013904942.1:0-245 GCF_000517525.1 Limulus polyphemus | reverse complement strand
CAAAGTTGCTAGATTCTACCCAACTGTAGGAAGTATCACCTTATGTATCTCATGAATTGTTGTTCTCAGTCTAACCAAAGTTGCTAGATTCTACCCAACTGTAGGAAGTATCAACTTATGTATCTCATGAATTGTTGTTCTCAGTCTAACCAAAGTTACTAGATTCTATCTAACTGTAGGAAGTATCAACTTCCGTATCTCATGAATTGTTGTTCTCAGTCTAACCAAAGTTACTAGATTCTACC
>NW_013904941.1:0-244 GCF_000517525.1 Limulus polyphemus | reverse complement strand
TCCCAAAACTCTCATATATTTTCATTCAAACTGTGGCCGGGCGTGGTCTAATGGCTAGCGTACTGGTCTGAATCCGATGATCTATAGCTTACGTCCCCTTGCTTGTCACCTTAAAACCATAGTTGGCGGTGGGTGTTGTTGAATGCCTTCCCTCTAGGATATTGGTTCAAAATTAGGGGATGTTTATATAGCATTGCTCGAGTATTCAAACCAAATAATGGTATGGCGTTTGTTTGTTTGTTTG
>NW_013904940.1:0-485 GCF_000517525.1 Limulus polyphemus | reverse complement strand
TATAAAGAACTGAATATATTTGTTTATAAGAATCAGTTACAGTTTGTATTATAAAGAACTGAATACATTTGTTTATAAGAATCAGTTACAGTTTGTATTATAAAAAACTGGATACATTTGTTTATAAGAATCAGTTACAGTTTGTATTATAAAGAACTGAATATATTTGTTTACAAGAATCAGTTACAGTTTGTATTATAAAGAACTGAATATATTTGTTTATAAGAATCAGTTACAGTTTGTATTATAAAGAACTGAATATATTTGTTTATAAGAATCAGTTACAGTTTGTATTATAAAGAACTGAATATATTTGTTTATAAGAATCAATTACAGTTTGTATTATAAAGAACTGAATATATTTGTTTATAAGAATCAGTTACAGTTTGTATTATAAAGAACTGGATATATTTGTTTACAAGAATCAGTTACAGTTTGTATTATAAAGAACTGAATATATTTGTTATAAGAATCAGTTACAGTTT
>NW_013904939.1:0-243 GCF_000517525.1 Limulus polyphemus | reverse complement strand
ATGATTGGTGTTTGGAGAAGCAGGTCTTTTATCTGTCAAATCCTTCTCGGGGTAGATGATTGTTACTTGGAGAACCAATGTCAACTTAGCTGTCTAGTGCTTCTCGGGGTCGTTGATTGATGTCTAAGAAGTTGGTAACTTAACTGTCTATGTCCTTGTCAGAGTCGATTATTGGTGTCTGGAGAAATTGGTAACTTAACTGTCATGTCCTTGTCAGTAGTCGTTGATTGATGTCTGGAGAAG
>NW_013904938.1:0-242 GCF_000517525.1 Limulus polyphemus | reverse complement strand
ATATACAGTGAACAGAACGTGTATATCTACAGAATTAGACAGATATATATACACAATGAAGAGAACGTGTATATCTACAGAATTAGACAGATATATATACAATGAAGAGAACGTGTATATCTACAGAATTAGACAGATATATATACAATGAAGAGAACGTGTATATCTACAGTATTAGACAGATATATATATATACAATGAAGAGAACGTGTATATCTACAGTATTAGACAGATATATATAC
>NW_013904937.1:0-329 GCF_000517525.1 Limulus polyphemus | reverse complement strand
GGTTATCAAGAACAAGCTCTGTAGCACAATGACGGAGAAGCGTATCGGTGACTTGATGGTGCTGTCAGTCACATCTTATTCTTGCTAGCCCTACTTCTCTACGTTAAAGGTTATCAAGAACAAGCTCTGTAGCACAATGACGGAGAAGCGTATCGGTGACTTGATGGTGCTGTCAGTCACATCTTATTCTTGCTAACCCTACTTCTTTACGTTAAAACTTGTCAAGGACAAGCTGTATAGCACAATGACGGAGAAGCGTATCGGTGACTTAATGGTGCTGTCAGTCACATCTTATTCTTGCTAACCCTACTTCTTTACGTTAAAACTTG
>NW_013904936.1:0-243 GCF_000517525.1 Limulus polyphemus | reverse complement strand
TTGTTCTATCTCACCATTAGCCAATACCAAACATTATTCATCTAACCATTAGCAAATACCAAACATTGTTCATCTAACCATTAGCCAATACCAAACATTGTTCATCTAACCATTAGCCAATACCGAACATTGTTACTATTTTATGAGAAACATTATTCATCTAACCATTAGCCAATAGCAAACATTATTAAACTAACCATTAGCCAATACCAAACATTGTTCATATAACCATTAGCCAACACC
>NW_013904935.1:0-244 GCF_000517525.1 Limulus polyphemus | reverse complement strand
ATAACTAGTACGACTATCAATAGTGATATAACTAGTACGACTATCAATAGTGATATGACTAATACGACTATCAATATTAATATAACTAGTACGACTATCAATATTAATATAACTAGTACGACTATCAATAGTGATATAACTAGTACGACTATCAATATTAATATAACTAGTACGACTATCAATATTAATATAACTAGTACGACTATCAATATGGATATGACTAATACGACTATCAATATTAATA
>NW_013904934.1:0-244 GCF_000517525.1 Limulus polyphemus | reverse complement strand
TGAAATAAACAATTAGATATGATAATGATAGGTAAGCTTAGTGAAATAAACAAGTAGATATGATAATGATAGGTAAGCTTAGCGAAATAAACAAGTAGATATGATAATGATAGGTAAGCTTAGTGAAATAAACTATTAGATATGATAATGATAGGTAAGCTTAGTGAAATAAACAATTAGATATGATAATGATAGGTAAGCTTAGTGAAATAAACAAGTAGATATGATAATGATAGGTAAACTT
>NW_013904933.1:0-241 GCF_000517525.1 Limulus polyphemus | reverse complement strand
GTAGTATGTATATCATAAATATATTATATAGTTGATCAAGTAGCATGTATATTAGGCTGCATATATTATAAAGTTGATCAAGTAGTATGTATATCATGTAATATATTATAAAGTTGATCAAGTAGCGTGTATATCATGTAATATATTATATAGTTGATCAAGTAGTATGGATATCATGTAATATATTATATAGTTGATCAAGTAGCATGTATATTATGAAATATATTATAAAGTTGATCAA
>NW_013904932.1:0-464 GCF_000517525.1 Limulus polyphemus | reverse complement strand
GGGGTATTCTTATTCTTATTTGTATGTAACAAAAGAGAAAATCCTGTCACTTCAGGGATTTTTTTTCAGAACCTTTTCCGATATATGGTTATATCGTGATCACAGCAGCGGTTATTTTTCTCGCAGCT
The DNA here is from genome assembly GCF_000517525.1 of Limulus polyphemus. Taxonomy (NCBI): domain Eukaryota; kingdom Metazoa; phylum Arthropoda; class Merostomata; order Xiphosura; family Limulidae; genus Limulus; species Limulus polyphemus. The sequence continues at coordinate 336 of NW_013904932.1, read as the reverse complement.
GTTGGCTTCGGTCTTCAAATCTACCGGTAAGAACATTCCCCATTTGTGAGAGATTGTTGTATTACCAAGTAAACATTTGTGAGAAATTGTTGTTTACTTGGTAATACAACAATCTCTCACAAATGTTTACTTGGTAATACAACAATCTCTCACAAATGTTTACTTGGTAATACAACAATCTCTCACAAATGTTTACTTGGTAATACAACAATCTCTCACAAATGGTTACTTGGTAATACAACAATCTCTCACAAATGTTTACTTGGTAATACAACAATCTCTCACAAATGTTTACTTGGTAATACAACAATCTCTCACAAATGTTTACTTGGTAAT
>NW_013904931.1:0-243 GCF_000517525.1 Limulus polyphemus | reverse complement strand
AGTGACCACTGGGATATATATATATATATGAATGAATGACAATGATGATGACAAAACCTTGTCGAAACGTTGTACATTTGCTGTTATGTTAAACTTATATTAAAGTTTTTCTTCATTACCCATTCAAGCCGTCTCCAACCATTATATATGAATGTAAATCTCATCAGACCTGTTTCTTCGTTGTTGTTTTTCATCCTTTAGTGACCCCTGGGATATATATGAATGAAATAACTTCCATTAGAC
>NW_013904930.1:0-426 GCF_000517525.1 Limulus polyphemus | reverse complement strand
CAATTATACCAGTACTACAGTGGTATAAACTGTATCAATTATATCAGTACTACAGTGGTATAAACTGTATCAATTATACCAGTACTACAGTGGTATAAACTGTATCAATTATACCAGTACTGCAGTGGTATAAACTGTATCAATTATACCAGTACTACAGTGGTATAAACTGTATCAATTATATCAGTACTACAGTGGTATAAACTTATCAATTATGTAAGTAGTGTTGTCAGTACTACAGTGGATATAAACTATTAATTATGTAAGTATTGTTGTCAGTACTACAATGGTATACCACTGTAGTACTGATATAATTGATACAGTTTATACCACTGTAGTACTGATATAATTGATACAGTTTATACCACTGTAGTACTGATATAATTGATACAGTTTATACCACTGTAGTACTGGTATAATTGATAC
>NW_013904929.1:0-378 GCF_000517525.1 Limulus polyphemus | reverse complement strand
GTTAGGTTTAATATTATTTATATGTTACACATTTAAAACATGTATAGACAGTTAGGTTTAATATTATTTATATATTACACATTTAAAACATGTATAGACAGTTAGGTTTAATATTATTTATATATTACACATTTGGAAACATGTATAGACAGTTAGGTTTAATATTATTTATATATTACACATTGGAAACATGTATAGACAGTTAGGTTTAATATTATTTATATATTACACATTGGAAACATGTATAGACAGTTAGGTTTAATATTATTTATATGTTACACATTTAAAACATGTATAGACAGTTAGGTTTAATATTATTTATATGTTACACATTTAAAACATGTATAGACAGTTAGGTTTAATATCATTTATATATTA
>NW_013904928.1:0-472 GCF_000517525.1 Limulus polyphemus | reverse complement strand
GTTAGAAACTTATCAGACTTAAAATGTTTATACACAGCTGTCAGAAACTTACCAAACCTTAACATGTAAGACCCAGCTGTTAGAAACTTATCAGACTTAAACTTTTTATACACAGCTGTCAGAAACTTACTGAACCTTAACATGTAAGACCCAGCTGTTAGAAACTTATCAGACTTAAAATTTTTATACACAGCTGTCAGAAACTTACCGAACCTTAACATGTAAGACAACTGTTAGAAACTTATCAGACTTAAACTTTTTATGCACAGCTGTCAGAAACTTACTGAACCTTAACATGTAAGACCCAGCTGTTAGAAACTTATCAGACTTAAACTTTTTATACACAGCTGTCAGAAACTTACTGAACCTTAACATGTAAGACCCAGCTGTTAGAAACTTATCAGACTTAAAATTTTTATACACAGCTGTCAGAAACTTACCGAACCTTAACATGTAAGACAGCTTATCTATA
>NW_013904927.1:0-244 GCF_000517525.1 Limulus polyphemus | reverse complement strand
TTTATCAGGAGTCAATTATAATAAGTTGTTCAAAATTTTAAAGTTGAAGATTTAGCTAGTATAATTTATCAGGAGTCAATTATAGTAAGAACGTAGGTAGGAAATAACAAACTGAAGTAAAAACGTAGGTAGGAAATAACAAACTGATGTAAGAACGTAGGTAGGAAATAACAAACTGATGTAAAAACGTAGGTAGGAAATAACAAACTGATGTAAGAACGTAGGTAGGAAATAACAAACTGAT
>NW_013904926.1:0-244 GCF_000517525.1 Limulus polyphemus | reverse complement strand
CTTATTGACAGTACACAGTATCGTTAAATCTTGTGTCTTCTTATTGACAGTACACAGTATCGTTAAATCTTGTGTCTTTTTATTAGATAGTACACAGTATTGCTAAATCGTGTGTCTTCTTATTGACATTACACAGTATCGTAAATCGTGTGTCTTCTTATTGACAGGACACATTATTGTTAAATCTTGTGTTTTCTTACTGACAGTACACATTATCGTTGAATATTGTGTCTTCTTATTGACA
>NW_013904925.1:0-549 GCF_000517525.1 Limulus polyphemus | reverse complement strand
CTTGTTGAATTACTAATCTAAACACTGTTCAACCTTTCGGAATTAATCTAGATTTTGGAATCAGTGATCTCCGTTCATTGGTTTCATCTATCTTAAATAAATAGTAAGTTTTAGGAAATTCAGTGTTCACATTACATGAAAAAGCAAGCAAATAATAGAAATTATTTTCTGACAGAGGGCTATTTTACTTTAGAAAATGCTAATCAGTTTATAACAAAAGCAGGTATGAACTATTGACACGTATGTTCAAGAAGTCTTGATAGAAATGACGAAAAACCTTATAACCCAAGTGCTTTCGAAAGGTGAACACTTCTTCTTCAGGGGAAACTGGGAATGGTGGTGTAATAGAATGAGTGATATATATAAAGGGAGTTTAGTGTCGTCATGAAGGTCATTCGGTTTTCCAGGAAATGATTAGTCTAAGTGTTTCATTTCAGGTACAACGTAACCGATGGCGAGAATGTATGTGAAAAGGTATTGTGATGTCAGAAACCCTAATGTTGTGTATAGATCAAAATCGGCTTATTCTCCTACTTTTTTCAGGAGTGC
>NW_013904924.1:0-243 GCF_000517525.1 Limulus polyphemus | reverse complement strand
TATACTATGATATAACACTCTGATACAACAATATCGAAGTAAGATGTATACTATGATATAACACTCTGATACAACAATATCGAAGTAAGATGTATACTATGATATAACACTGTGATACAACAATATCGAAGTAAGATGTATACTATGATATAACACTGTGATACAACAATATCGAAGTAAGATGTATACTATGATACAACACTGTGATACAACAATATCGAAGTAAGATGTATACTATGATAT
>NW_013904923.1:0-241 GCF_000517525.1 Limulus polyphemus | reverse complement strand
AATTAATATATAGAGGATTCCTATTGATAAACGACCATTTGAATTAATATATATAGGATTCCTATTGATAAACGACCATTTGAATTAATATATAAAGGATACCTATCAATAAACGACCATTTGAATTAATATATATAAATAAGGTTCCTATCAATAAACGACCATTTGAATGTATTTATATAGGATTCCTATCAATAAAGGCCATTTTAATTAATATATATAGGATACTTATCAAGAAAGG
>NW_013904922.1:0-244 GCF_000517525.1 Limulus polyphemus | reverse complement strand
GGTAATGTTTGTTGTAGCTAGAGATTATGGACTTTTAATGGTAATGGCTAGATAGCTAGAGATTACGGACATTGTTATAGCTAGAGAATGTGGACTTTTAATTACAATGCTTGTGTAGCTAGAGATTGTGGACTTTTAATTATAATGTTTGTGTAGCTAGAGATTACGGACTTTTAATTATAATGTTTGTGTAGCTAGAGATTACGGACTTTTAATTACAATGTTTGTTGTAGCTAGAGATTAT
>NW_013904921.1:0-401 GCF_000517525.1 Limulus polyphemus | reverse complement strand
GTCAGTAACCTCCCTGAGTTATAGCGTGATCGATACATACTGAATGTCAGTAACCTCCCTGAGTTATAGCGTGATCGATACATATTGAACGTCAGTAACCTCCTTGGGTTATAGCGGGATCGATACATACTGAACGTTTTTACTCAAGGAGGTTACCGAGCGTGATCAATACATACTGAACGACAGTAACCTCCCTGAGTTATAGCTTGATCAATACATACTGAACGTCAGTAACCTCCCTGAGTTATAGCGTGATCAATACATACTGAACGTCAGTAACCTCCCTGAGTTATAGCTTGATCAATACATACTGAACGACAGTAACCTCCCTGAGTTATAGCGTGATCATACATACTGAACGACAGTAGCCTCCCTGAGTTATAGCGTGATCAATACATACT
>NW_013904920.1:0-244 GCF_000517525.1 Limulus polyphemus | reverse complement strand
GTAAGTAGGTAACACAAGGTTTATATACATCATTACAAAGACAAAAGACACAAGGATTAAATGTAAAGAAAATGGTTTCAGCAGATGACAGGATATAGGTAAAGGTCAAGTGTATGAACAGTGTAAAAACATTTTTCACTACCTAGATGGGTTGTAATACTTTATGCTAAAAGAGAATTTAAATTACTTTATTACTTATATATAATTTATTAATATATATATATATATATATATATATATATAT
>NW_013904919.1:0-243 GCF_000517525.1 Limulus polyphemus | reverse complement strand
TATATATATATCTTCAGACTGAACCTGTAGAGGAGACCTCTTATACCTTTCTCAATATATATTAAAAAATATCTTCAGACTGAACCTGTAGAGAAGCCTCTTATACCTTCCTCAATATATATATAACAATATCTTCAAGCTGAACCTGTAGAGAAGCCTCTTATACCTTCCTCAATATATATATATAACAATATCTTCAAGATGAACCTGTAGAGAAGCCTCTTATACCTTTCTCGATATATA
>NW_013904918.1:0-427 GCF_000517525.1 Limulus polyphemus | reverse complement strand
CTGATATCATACAAGTACGTACTTGTATGATATCAGGTGAAGAGTCAGTCTGTACTTGTTTGATATCAGTTGAAGAGTCGGTCTGTACTTGTATGATATCAGTTGAAGAGTCGGTCTGTACTTGTATGATATCAGTTGAAGAGTCGATCTGTACTTGTATGATATCAGGTGAAGAGTCAGTCTTTCTCGCTGAATTGGAAATAAAACTTCAGTACAAAGTTTAACTTCCTTATAATCGCTAATGTTCTCGCTGAATTGGAAATGAAACTTCAGTACAAAGTTTAACTTCCTTATAATCGCTAATGTTCTCGCTGAATTGGAAATGAAACTTCAGTACAAAGTTTAACTTCCTTATAATCGCTAATGTTCTCGCTGAATTGGAAATAAAACTTCAGTACAAAGTTTAACTTCCTTATAATCGCTAATG
>NW_013904917.1:0-244 GCF_000517525.1 Limulus polyphemus | reverse complement strand
CCCCAATTTTGGCAGATTTCTTGGCTATTTTGTTCTTTTTCAAAAGTATTTGGCAGAAAACCTCCACACCCACAGAATTATGGGGCTTAAAGGCTATAGGGCAAAATGTTGGCCAAAATATTTTTGAGTCAAATCTGAAACATAATACTCAAGTTCACATTCTAAGAATCCCTTTAGTATGTGTGAAGAGTTTTAGGTCTCTAGGTTCTTTCCTCTTGGAGCTATGGCGGTTACACAGACAGAC
>NW_013904916.1:0-244 GCF_000517525.1 Limulus polyphemus | reverse complement strand
GTCACGATGGTGGTGTTAAGCTGGATGGTAAGTCTCGATCTGCATATAACTCACCTGATTGTAGGTCACAATGGTGGTGTTAAGCTGGATGGTAAGTCTCGATCTGCATATAACTCACCTGATTGTAGGTCACAATGGTGGTGTTAAGCTGGATGGTAAGTCTCGATCTGCATAGTCACGATGGTGGTGTTAAGCTGTATGGTAAGTCTCGATCTGCATAGTCACGATGGTGGTGTTAAGCTGT
>NW_013904915.1:0-244 GCF_000517525.1 Limulus polyphemus | reverse complement strand
TAACATTATCGTTTTTTACCTAACATTAATACATAGCATCTGTCATTCCCTACCTAATATTTATAACCTCCATTTATTCTCCTGAAGAAAAATAGTGAACTATTCGAAAGCGCTCGAGTTTTGGGTCTCGTTTGAAAACCATTACAACTTTTGTATGTGATAATGTGTGCTAATTTCTTAATCAGAATTAATATTTATAACCTCTTTACTGTTTCCTACCTAACATTTATACCCTCTATCATTT
>NW_013904914.1:0-244 GCF_000517525.1 Limulus polyphemus | reverse complement strand
GGGATATAACCTGTACAGTAGCAGATTAAGGGATATAACATGCACAGTAGCAGATTAAGGGATATAACCTGTACAGTAGCAGATTAAGGGATATAACATGCACAGTAGCAGATTAAGGGATATAACCTGCACAGTAGCAGATTAAGGGATATAACCTGCACAGTAGCAGATTAAGGGATATAACCTATACAGTAGCAGATTAAGGGATATAACCTATACAGTAACAGATAAAGGATATAACCTA
>NW_013904913.1:0-244 GCF_000517525.1 Limulus polyphemus | reverse complement strand
GACACAAGATTTAACGATACTGTGTACTGTCAATAAGAAGACACAAGATTTAACAATACTGTGTACTCTCGATAAGAAGACACAAGATTTAACAATACTGTGTACTGTCAATAAGAAGACACAAGATTTAACAATACTGTGTACTGTCAATAAGAAGACACAAGATTTAACGATACTGTGTTCTGTCAATAAGAAGACACAAGATTTAACGATACTGTGTTCTGTCAATAAGAAGACACAGGAT
>NW_013904912.1:0-244 GCF_000517525.1 Limulus polyphemus | reverse complement strand
GTTCATAATAGACGACAATGTTAACATCTGGAAGTTTCGTTGTTCATAATAGACGACAATGTTTACATCTGGAAGTTTTGTTGTTCATAATAGACGACAAGGTTTACCTCTAGAAGTTTTGTTGTTCATACGACAATGTTAACATCTGGAAGTTTCGTTGTTCATAATAGACGACAAGGTTTACATCTAGAAGTTTCGTTGTTCACAATAGACGACAAGGTTTACATCTGGAAGTTTCGTTTTT
>NW_013904911.1:0-244 GCF_000517525.1 Limulus polyphemus | reverse complement strand
CCCCCGACCTATAGTGATAAAACCATATCAAGTAATTCCTTAGCTGTAGCCAGTGGAACACGATTACACACATGTGGCTCCGATGTGGCTGTATTCTTCTACAAAACTAAAAATTACCCCCCTCCCCGACCTATAGTGATAAAACCATATCAAGTAATTCCTTAGCTGTAGCTACTGGAACACGATTACACACATGTGGCTCCGATGTGGCTGTATTCCTCTACAAACTAAAAATTATTCCCCT
>NW_013904910.1:0-244 GCF_000517525.1 Limulus polyphemus | reverse complement strand
TTATAAATTCGGTAACTAGAGCTACACCTAGGTGTTTGTGGAGTTGTTGTACCAAAAACGCTATAGATGAGTATGATGGTTACAAATTCAGTAACTAGAGTTACACTTAGGTGTTCGTGGAGTTGTTGTACCAAGTAAAGCTATAGATGAGTATGGAGGTTAAAAATTCTGTAACTAGAGTTACACCTAGGTGTTCATGGAGTAGTTGTACCAAGTAAGGCTAAATATGAGTATAATGGTTATT
>NW_013904909.1:0-243 GCF_000517525.1 Limulus polyphemus | reverse complement strand
ACTAACCGGGCAGTGGTAACGAATTGGTCGTTACCAGTGATTGTTTGTTTGTTTGGAATTAAGCACAAAGCTACACAATGGGCTATCTGTGCTCTGCCCACCACGGGTATCGAAACCCGGTTTCTAGCGTTGTAAGTCTGCAGACATACCGCTGTGCCACGTGGGGGGGGGGGGGCTTACCAGTGAAAGTGGGTTTTCTCGAGGTACTCCCGTTTCCCCCATATTTAAATTCTCAGCTATAGG
>NW_013904908.1:0-297 GCF_000517525.1 Limulus polyphemus | reverse complement strand
CCCAGTCTAGCCTTGCATCAACATGGGAAGTGTTATCAATTTAACCAGTCTAGGCCTTACATCAACATGTGAAGTGTATCAGTTTAACTAATTTAGCCTTGCATCAACATGGGAAGTGTATCAATTTAACCAGTTTAGCCTTGTATCAACATGGGAAGTGTATCAATTTAACTAATTTAGCCTTGCATCAACATGGGAAGTGTATCAATTTAACCAGTTTAGCCTTGCATCAACATGTGAAGTGTATCAATTTAACCAGTCTAGCCTTGCATCAACATGTGAAGTGTATCAATTTAA
>NW_013904907.1:0-246 GCF_000517525.1 Limulus polyphemus | reverse complement strand
AAAAAACCTTCCAGCCACTATCCATATATAATGAAAGACCTACCAGCCACTATCCATCTGTATTGAAACACCTACCAGTCACTATCCATCTGTATAAAAAGACCTACCAGCCACTATCCATCTGTATTAAATTACCTACCAGCCACTATCCATCTGTATTAAAACACCTACCAGCCACTATCCATCTATCATAAAGAACTACCTGTTACCATCCATCTATATTAAAAGACCTACCAGTTACCATCT
>NW_013904906.1:0-244 GCF_000517525.1 Limulus polyphemus | reverse complement strand
ATTCCGCTCTTACAACTTCGTCAGGAGATATTAGTAAATATAAACAAGGCCTATATCTCCGGAATATAACTTTATTAGCTCAATTTTCCGCTGTTACAACTTCGTCCGGAGACATCAGTAAATATAATTACGACCTATATCCCCGGAATATAACTTTATTAGCTCAATTTTCCGCTGTTACAGCTTCATCAGGAGATATCAGTAAATATAATCACGACTTATATATCCGGAATATAACTTATTA
>NW_013904905.1:0-561 GCF_000517525.1 Limulus polyphemus | reverse complement strand
ATTGTGATCCTGTTTCGGTTAGGATTAAGCATGAATGTATTTATTTAATATTGTGATCCTGTTTCGGGTAGGATTAAGCACGAATGTATTTATTTAGTATTGTGATCCAGTTTCGGGTAGGATTAAGCAAGAGTGTGTTAATTTAACATTATCACAATGTTAGATAAATACACCCATGTTTAATCCTACCAGAAACAGATCACCCTACCCGAAACCGGATCACAATGTTAAGTAAATACATTCATGCTTAATCCTACCCGAAACAGGTCCTACCCGAAACAGGATCACAATGTTAAATAAATACACCCATGTTTAATTTTAGCATGAATGTATTTATTTAACATTGTAATCTTGTTTCGGGTAGGATTAAGCATGAATGTATTTACATAACATTGTGATCCTGTTTCGGGTAGGATTAAACATGGGTGTATTTATTTAACATTGTGATTCTGTTTCGGGTAGGATTAAGCATGAATGTATTTACTTAACATTGTGATCCTGTTTCGGGTAGGATTAAACATGGGTGTATTTATTTAATATTGTGATCCTGTTTCTGGTAGG
>NW_013904904.1:0-244 GCF_000517525.1 Limulus polyphemus | reverse complement strand
AGCTACAAGACATACAAAGTGATAGGTCTGTCCTTCACATCAGTGGAACTATATAGTTCTAGCTACAAGACATACAAAGTAATAGGTCTGTCCTTCACATCAGTGGAACTATAAAGTTCTAGCTACAAGACATACAAAGTGATAGGTCTGTCCTTCACATCAGTGGAACTATATAGTTCTAGCTACAAGACATACAAAGTGATAGGTCAGTCCTTCACATCAGTGGAACTATAAAGTTCTAGCT
>NW_013904903.1:0-406 GCF_000517525.1 Limulus polyphemus | reverse complement strand
TACTATGTTCATGATGACACTGGATTTTAGTAAACCAGTGTCATCGTGAACATAGTATACTGTTTATAGTAAATCCAGTGCCATCATGAACATAGTATACTGTTTATAGTGACACTGGATTTACTATAAACAGTATACTATGTTCATGATGACACTGATTTACTATAAACAGTATACTATGTTCATGATGACACTGATTTACTATAAACAGTATACTATGTTCATGATGACACTGGATTTACTATAAACAGTATACTATGTTCATGATGACACTGGATTTACTATAAACAGTATACTATGTTCACGATGACACTGGTTTACTATAAACAGTATACTATCTTCAAGATGACACTGATTTACTATAAACAGTATACTATGTTCATGATGACACTGATTTACTATAAAC
>NW_013904902.1:0-244 GCF_000517525.1 Limulus polyphemus | reverse complement strand
AAAAACTTCTGATTAAGCTTTCTCAACGATATACATATACATGGTAAATAAAACTTCTGATTAAACATTTACATCGATATATATGTATGGTAAATTAAACTTCTAATTAAACATTCACATCGATATATATATATGGTAAATAAAAAACTTCTGATGAAACATTCTCAACGATATATATATCGTTAGATATATATATATCTCAACGATATATGGTAAATAAAAACATCTGCGTAAACGTTTAAAA
>NW_013904901.1:0-244 GCF_000517525.1 Limulus polyphemus | reverse complement strand
GAGAGATGCAACATTAATTGTATGAAAAAGGAAGAAACCATTTTTTTTTATAACAATGGCCAGGTGGTTAGGGCTCTAGACTCACAGTTTGAGGGTTACGGTTTGAATTCCCATCCCACCAAACATGCTTGCCCTTTCAGCTGTGGGGGCATTATAATGTGACGGTCAATCCCACTATTCGTTGGTAAAAGAGTTGGCGGTGGTGGTGGTGATGACTAGCTGCCTTCTCTCTAGTCTTTCACTG
>NW_013904900.1:0-243 GCF_000517525.1 Limulus polyphemus | reverse complement strand
CAGGTTCAAACACTTGGTATTTAAATGTAATCGAAGTATTTACGTCCAACATTTAGTACTTTGTTACAGGTTCAAACACTTGGTATTTAAATGTAATCGAAGTATTTTCGTCCAATATTTAGTACTTTGTTACAGGTTCAAACACTTGGTATTTAAATGTAATCGAAGTATTTTCGTCCAACATTTAGTACTTTGTTACAGGTTCAAACACTTGGTATTTAAATGTAATCGAAGTATTTTCGT
>NW_013904899.1:0-244 GCF_000517525.1 Limulus polyphemus | reverse complement strand
GCAAGGATATATGAGTAGCTAGTGTAAGAAGAATATAACCAATAAGTCAGCCTCGGGGAGACCAGTAGTGTTTGGTGTTGAGGTACGCCCGCCAACTCCCATCGCGAAAGTCCCAATAGCTAAATGTAAAATGGCAAGCACACATAGTGTCTACTTGACAGGAAAGCTGGATGGCCAAAAGTGCAACTTTGTCATAGATTCTGCATCTCAGCAAACCCTTGTGAGTATCAAGATGCTAGATCAT
>NW_013904898.1:0-453 GCF_000517525.1 Limulus polyphemus | reverse complement strand
CAGTGGCAAGAAAATCTGCAACAGTGGCAGCTCGAACAACAAAATAAACAAGAAGAGAAATTACAGCAGTTATTGGAAAAGAAAGAAAATAAACAAGAAGAGAAATTACAGCAGTTGTTGGAGGAGAAAGAAAATAAACAAGAAGAGAAATTACAGCAGTTGTTGGAGGAGAAAGAAAATAAACAAGAAGAGAACAACTGCTGTAATTTGGAGGAGAAAGAAAACAAACAAGAAGAGAAATTACAGCAGTTGTTGGATGAGAAAGAAAATAAACAAGAAGAACGAGAAAAGAAACAAGAAGAGAGACTACAGCAATGGCAACTGGAACAAGAAAGGAAAGAAGAAGTACAAATGGAAAAAATTAGTAAATTTAAAAGCGAATTAGATACATTAAGAGACGAATTATTGTCTGTTACACAAGGAGGATACATTGACCATCGACTTAATCAGCCC
>NW_013904897.1:0-244 GCF_000517525.1 Limulus polyphemus | reverse complement strand
TATAGCTTCTCCACTACATGATTTGACCAAAAAGGCCAGAAGTTTGAATGGACAGTTTCTTGCCAGCATGCTTTCAAGAAATTGAAAGAAAAATTGGCCTTAGCTCCACTTTTAAAGCTTCCAGATCCCTCACTGCCGTACATACTGGATTGTGATGCTAGTAATGTCGGGATTGGAGGAGTGTTGTCGCAGAAAGTGGGCGAAAACGAACATGTGGTGGCCTATTTCAGTAGGGTTTTAAGTA
>NW_013904896.1:0-244 GCF_000517525.1 Limulus polyphemus | reverse complement strand
TAGCCATGTTCAGAATGTCTTGTGTTCCGTCATAGTGTGTGTGAGCGGAGTTATCATCATTAATGTGAGTAGAGATATTGCTTGTAACTATAGCCATGTCCAGAATGTCTTGTGTTCCGCCATAGTGTGTGTGAGGGGAGTTATCATCGTCAATGTGAGCAGAGATATTGCGTGTAACTATAGCCATGTCCAGAATGTCTTGTGTTCCGTCATAGTGTGTGTGAGTGGAGTTATCATCATTAAT
>NW_013904895.1:0-244 GCF_000517525.1 Limulus polyphemus | reverse complement strand
GAAGCGTATCATTATGTGGAGAGTAAAGTTCGTTTTGTTTGTAGCCTTATTGTTTGAAGCCACAATATCGAAGCGTATTATTGTCTGTAGAGTAAATTTCGTTTTGTTTGTAGCCTTATTGCTGACAAAAATTTCATACAATACATTTTACAACAAATAAGATTTCATATTTCAGAACCTGCCCGGCATGGCCAGGTGGTTAAGGAACTCGACTCGCAATCTGAGGGTCGCGGGTTCGAATCCC
>NW_013904894.1:0-244 GCF_000517525.1 Limulus polyphemus | reverse complement strand
TTAAGACATGGGTAACATACATAGACACGATGATTATACAATACTTTTCTAAGACATTGGTTAAATACATCAATACGATGATTATACCATACTTTATTAAGACATCGGTTAAGTACATCAACACGATGATTATACCTTACTTTATTAAGACATGGATAAAATACATAGACAAGATGATTATACTATACTTTATTAAGACATGAGTTGAATACATCAACACGATGATTATACCATACTTTATTAT
>NW_013904893.1:0-243 GCF_000517525.1 Limulus polyphemus | reverse complement strand
CTAGTGACGCAATTATGTAGTCAACACCACAGCCACTAACAGCAGTGTAGCTAGTGACGCGATTCTGTAGTCAACACCACAGCCAGTAGCAGCAGTGTAGCTAGTGACGCGATTCTGTAGTCAACACCACAGTCAGTAGCAGCAATGTAGCTAGTGGCGCAATTATGTAGTCAACACCACAGTCAGTAGCAGCAGTGTAGCTAGGGACGTGTTCTGTAGCCAACACCACAGCCACTAGCAGCA
>NW_013904892.1:0-244 GCF_000517525.1 Limulus polyphemus | reverse complement strand
CACCCGATCTCCTCAAGTTGTCGCTGAGAGATCAGTTTGTAGATGCCTTGGACAGTCCACAACTAAAGATACAAGTGAGGCAAGCACACCCCTCTACTATGCAGGATGCAATGGCCAGAGCTCTTGAATATGAATCCTATGTTAAGTCCAGCACAGAGGTACCAAGGTTGGTACAGTCATCAGCATTCAAGGCCAGAAAAGGTCAGCTTTCAGAAAGGTTTGAGGGACTTTGCTGGCACTGTAA
>NW_013904891.1:0-243 GCF_000517525.1 Limulus polyphemus | reverse complement strand
TTTTCGATTTCTTGTTACCAGAGGGTCCTAAATTGATGATTCTTCACCAAATTTGGTCTGTAGTTACATTTAACGTTGCGTAGTAATATGCAGAGTTTTACCTTCCTACTGTTTGTTTTAAAGGAGTTATGGAACGTTTTGCGTTTTGTACCAGTACGTCGTTCCAATTGGACGGATCATCTCCAAATTTTGTATGAACGTTCGTTGCATACTTGAGTATTTTCATGCAAAATTCTGGCCTTC
>NW_013904890.1:0-244 GCF_000517525.1 Limulus polyphemus | reverse complement strand
ATAAAAAACAGACAGTACACTAAGACTGTACCAAGAACAAACAACAAACAGTACTCTAAGACTGTAACAAGAACAAACAGTACTCTAAGATTGTAACAAGAACAAACAACAAACAGTACTCTAAGACTGTAACAAGAATAAACAACAGACAGTACTCTAAGATTGTAACAAGAACAAACAGTACTCTAAGACTGTAACAAGAATAAACAACAGACAGTACTCTAAGATTGTAACAAGAACAAAC
>NW_013904889.1:0-244 GCF_000517525.1 Limulus polyphemus | reverse complement strand
GTGGTGGCAAGGACCATGACTCCTACGAGTGCAAAATGGACCCTCATTGTGTTAATTGTAGTGGTTCCCACCCCTCCTACCTTAGGTCTTGCCCTAAGTGGGTGGAGGAGAAAGAGGTACAGCGTTTGAAGACTCTAAATAACATCTCTTATCCTGAGGCTCGGAAGCTATTGTTCCCTCCTACATCACGGACATATGCCCCTGCACTATGGATAATAAGTGGATAATGGATAATAGAGTTGAT
>NW_013904888.1:0-242 GCF_000517525.1 Limulus polyphemus | reverse complement strand
GGACACGACATTACAGTCACTAGTGTTACCATACCCAGGACATGGCCTTTCAGTTACCAGTGTTACCATACATAGGACACGACTTTATAGTCACTAGTGTTACTATACACAGGATATGGCCTTACAGCCACTAATGTTACCATACACAGGACACGACCTTACAAAGTATTGTTTGTTTTGAATTTCGCGTAAAGCTACACGTGGGCTATCTGCTCTAGCCGTCCATAATTGAGCAGCGTAAG
>NW_013904887.1:0-242 GCF_000517525.1 Limulus polyphemus | reverse complement strand
AGGTTTGCTACAGTGCCAGCAAAGTCCCTCAAACCCCTCTGAAAGCTGACCTTTTCTGGCCTTGAATCCAGATGACTCTACCAACCTCGGTACCTCTGTGCTGGACCTAACGTAGGATTCAAATTCGAGAGCTCTGGCCATTGCATCATGCATGGTAGAGGGGTGTGCTTGCTTCACTTATATCTTAAGTTGTGGACTGTCCAAAACATCTACGAACTGATCCCTCAGCAACAACTTGAGGA
>NW_013904886.1:0-329 GCF_000517525.1 Limulus polyphemus | reverse complement strand
GTTTACTGAATCACATAATTACCTTCAGATGATATCATTTACTGTTCAGTTTACTGAATCACATAATTACCTTCATTTCAACACACGAGATCTATAAGTAGTTGTGAAAACATTCATGTTTTGTTCTATATCATCGATACACTGAATGTCGATTTGACAGTAGGGTTACAAAAAATTAATCCAATAAGTTCTTCATGGATTGCAGTGATGTTTTTACATCACTCCTAAAATCCACTAGTTTTTTGGTAATTCGAACACCAAAAAAGCGACACCTAATTTTACATTCTTGTTCTAAAGACGTCACAAAGTATTTGTGTATAATTTTATTC
>NW_013904885.1:0-362 GCF_000517525.1 Limulus polyphemus | reverse complement strand
ACATTGCATCTATGACATGTCATTTCTGTGTCACACTGTACATTGTATTTATGACATGTCATTTTTTGTGCCACACTGTACATTGCATCTATGACATGTCATTTCTGGGCCACCTTATACATTGCATCTATGATATGTCATTTCTGTGCCATCCTGTACATTACATTTATGACATGTAATTTCTGTGCCACACTGTACATTGCATCTGTGACATGTCATTTCTGTGCCACACTGTACATTGCATCTATGACATGTCATTTCTGGGCCACCTTATACATTGCATTTATGATATGTCATTTCTGGGCCACCCTGTACATTGCATTTATGACATGTCATTTCTGTGCCACACCGTACATTGCATC
>NW_013904884.1:0-242 GCF_000517525.1 Limulus polyphemus | reverse complement strand
ACAGTACACAGTATTGTTAAATCTCGTGTCTTCTTATTGACAGTACACAGTATCGTTAAATCTTGTGTTTCTTATTGACTTACACAGTATCGTTAAATCTTGTGTCTTCTAATTGACACTTACACAGTATCGTTAAATCTTGTGTCTTCTTATTGACAGTACACAGTATTCGTTAAATCTTGTGTCTTCTTATTGAAAGACACAGTATTGTTAAATCTTGTGTCTTCTTATTGACAGTCCAC
>NW_013904883.1:0-258 GCF_000517525.1 Limulus polyphemus | reverse complement strand
GAAAGTTCCCAAAAGACAGTGGCTATCGATATGGTGACACAAACAACAAGCAGTATTACGAAAGTTCCCAAAAGACAGTGGCTATCGATATGGTGACACAAACAACAAACATTATTATGAAACTTCCCAAATAACAGTGGCTATCGATATGGTGACACAAACAACAAACATTATTATGAAACTTTCCAAATAACAGTGGCTATTGATATGGTGACACAAACAACAAGCAGTATTATGAAAGTTCCCAAATGACAGTGG
>NW_013904882.1:0-244 GCF_000517525.1 Limulus polyphemus | reverse complement strand
AAAATACTGTGTATTTATTACATAGTTTTCCATAACAACCTCTATATTTCTACATTGTCATCCATAATACCCTCAATATTTCTACATAGTTGTCCATAACACCCTGTGTAATTATTACATAGTTTTCCTTAACACCCTCTATATTTCTATATAGTTGTTCATAACATCCTGTATATTTATTACACAGTTGTCCATAACACCCTCTATATTTCTACATAGTTGTCCATAACACCCTCTTTATTTC
>NW_013904881.1:0-244 GCF_000517525.1 Limulus polyphemus | reverse complement strand
TTATCAGCTCAGTGGTTGCATTAGATACTTGGTTATACACTGTTGGAATAAAAGTAGTTTATTATCAGCTCAGTGGTTGCATTAGATACTTGGTTATACATTGTTGGAATAAAAGTAGTTTATTATCAGCTCAGTAGTTGTATTAGATATTTGGTTATACATTGTTGGAATAAAAGTAGTTTATTATCATCTCAGTGGTTGCATTAGATACTTGGTTATACATTGTTGGAATAAAAGTAGTTTA
>NW_013904880.1:0-354 GCF_000517525.1 Limulus polyphemus | reverse complement strand
TCTTTATTTACTGTTCTATGTTTTAAGAAAAATATGTTTAAAACCTCATTTCTAAATAGCAATAATCTATACACAGATATAATGTATAATAATTGAAATGTGACTGTATTTTACAAAATACTAGTCTACTAAGACACAGCCAAGACAGGTCACTTTGTAAAGACTAAAGGTCAATTTTATGTTATTGGATACGGTAACATGAGTGCATGTGTGCTGTGTCATTGTGACTTCTGTATTATTAGCCAGGTCAATATAATAAAAGTAATAAACATATATAAATGTATAATGTTATGTGATTTAAGCTATTTAGTCTAAACATTTATATTTTTGTGTTATAATTTGTGTTCATTCTAG
>NW_013904879.1:0-244 GCF_000517525.1 Limulus polyphemus | reverse complement strand
AGCTAGTGGTTCAGTCCCTAAACAACCATGATTTCTAACACAACAATAACTAGTGGTTCAGTCCCTAAACAACCATGATTTCTAACACAACAATAACTAGTGATTCAGTCCCTAAACAACCATGATTTCTAATACAACAAGAACTAGTGGTTCAGTCCCTAAACAACCATGATTTATAACACAACAAGAGCTAGTGGTTCAGTCCCTAAACAAACATGATTTCTAACACAACAATAACTAGTGA
>NW_013904878.1:0-244 GCF_000517525.1 Limulus polyphemus | reverse complement strand
AAAAGTACTGATAAAATACAATAATGCTGATCCTAGTACAAGTACTGATAAAATACAATACAATAATGTTGATTGCAGTATAAGTACTGATAAAATACAATACACTAATGATGATCCCAGTGCAAGTACCGATAAAATACAATACAATAATGTTGATCTCAGTGCATGTACTGATAAAATACAATACAATAATGTTGATCCCAGTAAAAGTACTGATAAAATACAATAATGCTGATCCTAGTAC
>NW_013904877.1:0-244 GCF_000517525.1 Limulus polyphemus | reverse complement strand
CTGTAAGAGTATACTTCATAAACTTATGACATTTACCAAACGCTAGTGTTTGACACCTCTGTAAGAGTATACTTTATAAAGTTATGACATTTACCAAATGCTAGTGTCTGACACCTCTGTAAGAGTATACTTCATAAACTTATGACATTTACCAAACACTAGTGTCTGACACCTCTGTAAGAGTATACTTCATAAACTTATGACATTTACCAAACGCTAGTGTTTGACACCTCTGTAAGAGTAT
>NW_013904876.1:0-244 GCF_000517525.1 Limulus polyphemus | reverse complement strand
TGTTGGCGGTGGGTGTTGATGACTAGCTGCCTTCCCTCTAGTCTTACACTGCTAAATTAGGGACGGCTAGTGCAGATAGCCCTCGTGTAGCTTTGCGCAAAATTCAAAAACAAACAAACAAACAATCCATCAGTTTATCTCAAGATTTAGTAATAAAATATGATATGCCTTTACTTGGTTTGTGCCCGGCATGGCCAGGTGGATAAGGCGCTCGACTCACAATCTGAGGGTCGCGGGTTCGAAT
>NW_013904875.1:0-240 GCF_000517525.1 Limulus polyphemus | reverse complement strand
ATTTAACGATACTGTGTACTGTCAATAAGAAGACACAATATTTAACGATTAGTGTGTACTGTCAATAAGAAGACACTAGATTTAACAATACTGTGTACTGTCGATAAGAAGACTACAAGATTTAACGATACTGTGTACTGTCAATAAGAAGACACAAGATTTAACGATACTGTGTACTGTCAATAAGAAGACACAAGATTTAACGATAGTGTGTATTGTCAATAAGAAGACACTAGATTT
>NW_013904874.1:0-242 GCF_000517525.1 Limulus polyphemus | reverse complement strand
AGTAATATGCTAGAGTTTTACTTTCCTACTCTTTGTTTTTAAAGGAGTTATGGAACGTTTTTGCGTTTTGTACCAGTACTTCGTTCCATTTGAATGGATCTTCTCGAAATTTTTTCAAGAACGTTCGTTGCATAGTTGCGTATTTACATGAAAAAATCTAGCCTTCTATTATCATTTTTGCGACTTTTGTGGTCGTTTTATGTTACTCTTTTATTGGCTTTTCTGAAAGCGTATGTGTACTG
>NW_013904873.1:0-243 GCF_000517525.1 Limulus polyphemus | reverse complement strand
TCTTTAATACAGATGGATAGTGGCTGTAGGTCTTTAATACAGATGGATAGTGGCTGGTAGGTCTTTAATACAGATGGATAGTGGCTGGTAGGTCTTTCTAATATATACGGATAGTGGCTGGTAGGTCTTTTAATATAGATAGATGGTAACTGGTATGTCTTTATTATAGATGAACAGTGACTGGTAGGTCTTTAATACAGATGGATAGTGGCTGGTAGGTCTTTAATACAGATGGATAGTGGC
>NW_013904872.1:0-244 GCF_000517525.1 Limulus polyphemus | reverse complement strand
ACCCAGACCACTTGGTGAAATAATCAATCACCACACAAATGTACTTGTTTCCAGTACGAGTTTGGGGCAGAGGACCAGCAATGTCGGCGGCTACTCTTTCCATTGGTGCACCAACTTGATATAACTTCATTGGAGCACATCCTTTATGCTTGGGTCCCCTTTTAGCACAACATGTACTGCATGTCCTGCACCATTGTACCACATCTTGCCTCATACCTATCCAGTAAAATCTCTGCTATAGGTG
>NW_013904871.1:0-394 GCF_000517525.1 Limulus polyphemus | reverse complement strand
GTTGAAGAAATAGTACGTGAACGTGGAAGTGGTATAAACAAACATGGAAAGCATATCCTGATAAATTTAATAGTTGGATCCCTCAAACAGATCTGAATCATCTGCCATCGTAAAAAAGATACGTTTTACTCTATTTCTCGTTATTCGACATGTGACGTTATCTAGTAACAGTTCTGTGAATTATTTTTTTAATAATACTCTGACAAACTATATCACTTATCTTCTGAATGTGACGTTACCTAGTAACAGTTCTATGAATTATTTTTTTAATAATACTCTGACAAACTATATCACTTATCTTCTGAGATCTATCAATCTTGAAGGTTCGTGGGAAATGAACTTGGTCGAATTACAGAATACATATAGCTGGCATAATGTGCCTGAGACTACAGGG
>NW_013904870.1:0-244 GCF_000517525.1 Limulus polyphemus | reverse complement strand
TTTTTTTAATCAGATAAATTCTGACTCGCTTTTTCTAAATAAATTGTATATAATTCTGAGATCTCCTTTAAGCCTATAAAAATGTGTTTCTATCTAAAATTTTATTCAAAGTCTAATATCATACAGATTCATATTTGTAGGATAGTTGGCTTCTTAAGAGGTCTTTAAAATCGTTATTCAAATAGACAAGTCCGTAGAATTAGGTTTACCACTATGGAGATGATTGAATCTTTGTGGTTATTTT
>NW_013904869.1:0-242 GCF_000517525.1 Limulus polyphemus | reverse complement strand
AAATAGACGTGTGCTTGTGTTTTGTGTGCAATATACATGTATAAATAGACGTGTGCCTGTGTTTTTGTGTGCAATATACATGTATAAATAGACGTGTGCCTGTGTTTTAGTGTGCAATATACATGTATAAATAGACGTGTGCCTGTGTTTTAGTGTGCAATATACATGTATAAATAGACGTGTGCCTGTGTTTTAGTGTGCAATATACGTGTATAAATAGACGTGTCCCCTGTGTTTTAGTG
>NW_013904868.1:0-711 GCF_000517525.1 Limulus polyphemus | reverse complement strand
CTATCCGTCTCTAATAAAAGGTAGGTCTTTTAATATAGATAGATGGTAACTGGTAGGTCTTTTATTATAGATGGATAGTGACTGGTAGGTCGGTCTTTCTATATATATGGATAGTGGCTGGTAGGTCTTTTAATATAGATAGATTGTAACTGGTAGGTCTTTTATTATAGATGGATAGTGACTGGTAGGTCTTTTAATACAGATGTTCCATTTGCATTAGTGACTGGTAGGTATTTTATTATTGATGGAAAGTGGCTGCTAGGTCTTTTAATACAGATGGATAGTGGCTGGTAGGTCTTTTAATACAGATGGATAGTGACTGTTAGGTCTTTTAATACAGATGGATAGTGGCTGGTAGGTCTTTTAATACAGATGGATAGTGGATGGTAGGTCTTTTAAAACAGATGGATAGTGGCTGGTAGGTATCCATCTATAATAAAAGACCTACCAGTTACCATCTATCTATATTAAAAGACCTACCAGCCACTATCCATATATATTGAAAGACCTACCAGCCACTATCCATCTGTATTAAAAGACCTACCAGCCACTATCCATCTGTATTAAAAGACCTACCAGCCACTATCCTTCAATAATAAAATACCTACAAGCCACTACCCATCCATCATAAAGACCTACCATTTACTATCCATCTATAGTAAAAGACCTAAAAGATACTATCCATATATACTGATAGACCTACCAGCCACT
>NW_013904867.1:0-279 GCF_000517525.1 Limulus polyphemus | reverse complement strand
GGCAAATCAAACTACAGAATAGCAGACTTGATGGCTGCAATACAAGAGCAGCAAAAGAAACAAGAAGAACGAGAAGAGAAATTATAACCGTTGTTAGTATTCAGTCCCGTCATAAGTCACATCCCAGATATGAATGTCAGTAATAGGAGTGATCCAGTGCGAAGGAAGCCACAGGAATTCGATGGGAAGGCACCATGGGAAGCATATAGAGCACAATTCGAGCTACTGGCAGAGATGAATGGATGGACAGAGGAACAGAAAACTGTATATCTGGCAACG
>NW_013904866.1:0-242 GCF_000517525.1 Limulus polyphemus | reverse complement strand
GATTTTAACGATACTGTGTACTTTCAATAAGAATACACAAGATTTAACGATACTGTGTACTGTCAAAAGAATACACAAGATTTAACAATACTGTGTACTGTCAATAAGAAGACACAATATTACAATGATAATGTGTACTGTACAAAAGAAACACAAGATTTATCAATAATATGTCCTGTCAATAAGAAGACACAAGATTTTAACAATACTGTGTACTAGTCAATAAGAAGGACACAAGATTT
>NW_013904865.1:0-242 GCF_000517525.1 Limulus polyphemus | reverse complement strand
GGATATCATCCATCCTTTCCGATAACACTTTCACGGAACTCTGACACATTCTCAGGCAACTCTTCATAAGGTGGGCATCCTTTATGCTTGGGTCCCCTTCTTGCACTACATGTACTGCATGTCCGGCACCGGGATTGACGCAGCACAACTTCCCGTAACTTCCTCGGTATAACTGTTTGCCAAGTCGTCAATTTCCCATCTGTAGTTTCCCATCTCCGGAGAAGAATACCATTTTCAAGCTT
>NW_013904864.1:0-243 GCF_000517525.1 Limulus polyphemus | reverse complement strand
GTAAAGATGGAACTAGTTGTTTTTAAAGTATAGAAATGAAACAAACAATATTGTGACAACTTGTCGTTCATCTGATTCTGTTTGTCTGTTGTGTAAAGATGGAACTAGTTGTTTTTAAAGTATAGAAATGAAACAAACAATATTGTGATTACTTGTTGTTCATCTGATTCTGTTTATCTGTTGTGTAAAGATGGAACTAGTTGTTGTTTTTAAAGTATAGAAATGAAACAAACAATATTGTGA
>NW_013904863.1:0-243 GCF_000517525.1 Limulus polyphemus | reverse complement strand
AATATTAAAGAAGAACATGGAACACAAATTTCTTCAGGAATATTAAAGAAGAACATGGAACACAAATTTCTTCAGGAATATTAAAGAAGAACATGGAACACAAATTTCTTCAGGAATATTAAAGAAGAACATGGAACACAAATTTCTTCAGGAATATTAAAGAAGAACATGGAACACAGTTGTTTTCAGGAATATTAAAGAAGAACATGGAACACAGTTGTTTTCAGGATTATAAAGGAAGAC
>NW_013904862.1:0-245 GCF_000517525.1 Limulus polyphemus | reverse complement strand
AACCTTGCATAATGTCCTGTCACACCACATAGCTTCTGTATAGCTTCTGGTACTCCTTTGGTACTCACAAGGGTTTGCTGAGATGCAGAATCTATGACAAAGTCGCACCTTTGGCCATCCAGCTTTCCTGTCACGTTGACACTATGTGTACTTGCCATTTTACACTTAGATGTTGGGACTTTCACAATGGGGGTTTGTGGGCGTCCCTCAGCACCAACCACTACTGGTTTCCCGAAGTTGACTTA
>NW_013904861.1:0-243 GCF_000517525.1 Limulus polyphemus | reverse complement strand
CTTGTGATATGTGTTGAGTAATAATGACTTTACTTATACACAAAAGTTTGCCATCACATGACTCTTAGCTTGCAATAACTAACCCTAAATATCTTTATCTGATGTCTTCTCATATAATAATATTCCTATAACTTTCAACTAGACATATAGAAAAAAGATTATAATGTAAAAAAACAGTACATTTACACATCATCACTTATTAACATAGATCAATCTTATGTCGACCTGGTACTCGCAGTCAAC
>NW_013904860.1:0-238 GCF_000517525.1 Limulus polyphemus | reverse complement strand
CAGTAAAATACTGACATAACCTGTACTTCTAGCAGTGAACTACTGACATAACCTGTGCTTCTAACAGTGAAATACTGACATAACATGTGCTTCTAGCAGTAAAATACTGCATAACCTGTGCTTCTAGCAGTAAATACTGACATAACCTGTGCTTCTAGCAGTAAAATGCTGCATAACCTGTACTTCTAGCAGTAAAATACTGACATAACCTGTGCTTCTAACAGTAAAATACTGACAT
>NW_013904859.1:0-407 GCF_000517525.1 Limulus polyphemus | reverse complement strand
TATTTATTCAATTATGTTTACGTATGTACATGTAAAATGTTCTTATTATATGATTTTCACCTACATTATTGTAATTTTTAGTTTTATAAGCTTTTTGATTATATTAATATTGAGCAAACCTGCTGTTTTATAGCTTTTTCACTTTTTTATGTATACCATACTCACGGGATTACTTTCTAAAAATAATCTTTTTTTTTTCGGTTAGTTGCTTTCATTTATTAGGGCGAGAGTTGGTCACGGTGTGTCTCTCACTTAGATATTTTTTAACGTTTTTCATGAGTAATGTTGACGCAGACTTATATTCGGATTTTTTATTTGCTGTCACATCATCGTGTTTAGGCTTAGTAATGCCTGGTGCTTAAGTTCTGCCTACTTTTACTTGGGAAAACTAATGACGTGAGTAGTAC
>NW_013904858.1:0-245 GCF_000517525.1 Limulus polyphemus | reverse complement strand
TTTCACTAGATTTTGTCGACTATGATAACGGACTTTTTAGTAATTCTTACACTAGATTTTTTGACATTCATAATGGTCTTTTTAGTCTTTCTTTCACTAGATTTTTTTGATTTGGATAACTTTCTTTTTAGTCCTTCTTCCACTAGATTTTGTTAACTTTGATAACGATCATTTTAATAATTCTTACACTAGATTTTTTTGACATTCATAATATTCTTTATAGTCTTTCTTTCACTAGATTTTGT
>NW_013904857.1:0-242 GCF_000517525.1 Limulus polyphemus | reverse complement strand
ATAGTATCACAATGAAGCATTAGATGTCATTATTTTTATTTGACTGGACTATCAATTACCATAAAATCTTTTGTTTTAGGTTTTTGAAATCAACACAGTTTTTGCCTCAGCCAATAACCAATTATTTCTAAGTTAATACAATAATAGAACATCATAATCTTTAACATGTATATACAATATGAATGTCAATTAAATGTTACCATGGTAAATTTTTGTGACATGGCTTTTTCCAGACACTCAAT
>NW_013904856.1:0-245 GCF_000517525.1 Limulus polyphemus | reverse complement strand
AAGTGTGTTGGGAAATAGCACAATGTTTAGTTCACACAAAGAAACAAAGTGTGTTGTGAAATAGCACAATGTTTAGTTCACACAAGAAACAAAGTGTGTTGTGAAACAGCACAATGTTTAGTTCACACAAAGAAACAAATTGTGTTTTTAAATAGCACAATGTTTGGGTTTATTTCCGACACAGTTTTTTTTTTTAACTGTGCATATACGCAGATCAATAGCGCACAGAAATGTACATGTACTAC
>NW_013904855.1:0-244 GCF_000517525.1 Limulus polyphemus | reverse complement strand
GAGTATTGTTAAACATGTCTAAAACAAACAATGAAACAGTGTTATTAAACATGCCTAACACAAGCTTACAGACAATGAAAAAGTATTGTTAAACACATCTAAAACACGCTTACAAACAATGAAACAGTATTATTAAACATGCCTAACACAAGCTTACAGACAGTGAAAAAGTATTGTTAAACACATCTAAAACACGCTTACAAACAATGAAAGAGTATTGTTAAACATGTCTAAAACAAACTTA
>NW_013904854.1:0-242 GCF_000517525.1 Limulus polyphemus | reverse complement strand
AAGAGAAGGACAGACACAACACGTGGTCTTACACTGGGCTAGTGAGCATCCAAGAGAAGGACAGACACAACACGTGGTCTTACACTGGGCTAGTGAGCATCCAAGAGAAGGACAGACATGACACAGGGTCTTACACTGGGCTAGTGAGCATCCAAGAGAAGGACAGACATGACACAGGGTCTTACACTGGGCTAGTGAGCATCCAAGAGAAGGACAGACACAACACATGGTCTTACACTGGG
>NW_013904853.1:0-243 GCF_000517525.1 Limulus polyphemus | reverse complement strand
GAAACTGTTTTCCTAGAATGTACACCTGCTTGGGGAATTCCAAAGTGATATCCTATTCTCCATAGACAAACAGTAAAGGATATTGCAAAGCATCATAAGATCTATGGGTTTCATTGATGAATTGCAGAGTATCGTCTCGACTTTTAAGCACAATGTCTCTTTTGCCATGTTCTTGACCAGTAATGATCACAGCAACTTCATTGCATTCTGGGAGATTAAATCGTCTAGCATGTTCAGTAGGAG
>NW_013904852.1:0-244 GCF_000517525.1 Limulus polyphemus | reverse complement strand
TGTTCAGTAACTAGTATTCACCTGTATATTGTGACTATTCCCCCAACAAGCTTTGTCTAGTTGAATGTACAGTAACTAGTATTTACCTGTACTTTGTGACTATTCCCCAACAAGCTTTGTCTAGTTGAATGTACAATAACTAGTATTTACCTGTACCTTGTGACTATTACCTAAGTTTTGTCTACTTAACTGTTCAGTAACTAGTATTCACCTGTATCTTGTGACTATTCCCCAACAAGTTTTG
>NW_013904851.1:0-245 GCF_000517525.1 Limulus polyphemus | reverse complement strand
GGTGTTTTCGGTTTTCAGTTTGATAGTGTAGTAATCTATGGCACATAAAGGAAACAAAAATCTAGTAGGTGTTTTTCGGTTTTCAGTTTGATAGTGTAGTAATCTATGGCACATAAAGGAAACAAAATCTAGTAGGTGTTTTTCGGTTTTCAGTTTGATAGTGTAGTAATCTATGGCACATAAAGGAAACAAAATCTAGTAGGTGTTTTTCGGTTTTCAGTTTGATAGTGTAGTAATCTATGGCA
>NW_013904850.1:0-244 GCF_000517525.1 Limulus polyphemus | reverse complement strand
AGAATGTTTTAATATTATAGAGACCGATATGATATGTTTTATACTGGGAGACTGTTTTAATATTATAGAGACTGAGATGATATGTTTTATAAAGGAGAATGTTTTAATATTATAGAGACTGAGATGATAGGTTTTACACTGGGAGAATGTTTTAACCTTATCGAGACTGATATGATATGTTTTATACTGGGAGAATGTTTTAATATTACAGAGACTGATATGATATGTTTTATACTGGGAGAAT
>NW_013904849.1:0-243 GCF_000517525.1 Limulus polyphemus | reverse complement strand
GATATCACAACTCAGTCAATGTATCCTACAATGTACAACACTCAATCATATATTTTACATGATATCACACTCGGTCAAGGTATCCTATAATATACCACACTCAGTCATATATTTTACATGATATCACACTCAGTCAATGTATCCTACAATATACCACACTCAATTATATATTTTACATGATATCACACTCAGTCAATGTATCCTACAATATACCACACTCAATCATATATTTTACATGATATC
>NW_013904848.1:0-242 GCF_000517525.1 Limulus polyphemus | reverse complement strand
CAAACCAACACATGTCTTGGTTATAGGATAACTAGTCTATACACATTCTACACTCTATTACTTAGTCTAACAAACACATATCTTGGTTATTGGATAACTGGTCTATACACATCCTACACTTTATCACACAGTCTAACCAACACATATCTTGACTATAGGATAACTGATCTATACACATTCTACACTCTATTACTTAGTCAATCCAACACATATCTTGACTATAGGATAACTAATCTATACAC
>NW_013904847.1:0-238 GCF_000517525.1 Limulus polyphemus | reverse complement strand
TTTCAGTTGTTTTTTACATTCCTATAATTATTAGTAAATTTTAAAATATCTAAATACCCAGATGTTATACTAGAAAATTCATAAATCTATTAAATCTGTTCTTTACTTACGTAAAACAGTTTAATAAATCTATTAAATTTGTTTTTTATTATGTCGTCAAGAAATTAATGTCGCGATTTGGAACTACTTTTTTGTTTTTGTTTTGTTTGAATTTCGCACAAAGCTACACGAGTGCTAT
>NW_013904846.1:0-244 GCF_000517525.1 Limulus polyphemus | reverse complement strand
CTTTGGTCTTCTCCATTTTCATATGTAGTCTTTAATCACATTTGGGTAGGCTATTTCTTTATGTCTGTAAATGCCCATGTTACACATTTTTATTTTCCAATTCTTGGGATGCTATCTAGGTTTTTTCACCACATGATTTGGTCCCAGTTTCGTGCCTTGCCCTTTGGATATGTTTTGGTTCCATACATCTTTCGTGGGATGATCTTTGTTTGACTCGACTTCCACATTTTGGAAGATTTTACTT
>NW_013904845.1:0-468 GCF_000517525.1 Limulus polyphemus | reverse complement strand
AAACCTACTGTATTGGGAAACACGCGATAACATTCACTTTTGATGTATTCCACATTTCTTGTTTTTGTTAGCTTTATAGAATGCTCACTTTTTTCTTTAAAAAACTTATTTTGTAGTGTTTTTTTTTCACAATATACAATTGATTTTAGTACTTATTCACATACTTGTCAGCTAGTTTTATACAGATCTCCTGCTTGAGCCTGTGAACCACAACCCCCTTAAAAAACATCCTAAAGCACCCATTAAAGAGATTCGCATGTGTTCACAGTACGGTTAAACTAACTGTTACGACAGCGGAGTCACGCGACGCTGGGAGCATGCGCGCTGGAGTTTCTAGAAGGATCATGAATTTTCCTGGCAACTCTAGTTTGTTCCAGGCGCCCTCTTTTTTAGTATATAAGCCCAGCAAATAAAGCCAGCAAAAAAACAACAACAAAAAAAACAAGAGTTGCATAGATATGCAGATAG
>NW_013904844.1:0-242 GCF_000517525.1 Limulus polyphemus | reverse complement strand
CGATATATAAATATGGTAAAAAAAATTTTCTGATGAAACATTCTCAACGATATAAATAGATATATATATATATTTGGTAAAAAAAACTTCTGAAAAAACATTTACAACCACACACATATATATACATATATAGTAAATAAAAACTTCTGTTAAAATTTCACATCGCTATGTATATATGTATATGTATGGTAAATAAAAACTTCTGATTAAACATTCTCAACGATATACATATACATGGTAAA
>NW_013904843.1:0-295 GCF_000517525.1 Limulus polyphemus | reverse complement strand
TGGTTGAATTATTCATCAAAATAAGCACTATCCGATATTTTACTATTGATTTTGCGTCAAAAAAGCACTTTTTTTCATTTTTCAAAAAAATTAATATTTTCTCCAAAAAGCCAAATTTTGAAAAAAATTGTTTTTCCTCATATTTCAATACCAAGATGCCCTTGATGTAAGACTTTCAAAATGGATAGCCTTTCATCAAAATTTCCAATAGTTATTTCATAATCTGTTATCAAAATTTCGGCTATGTTTTTTGGAGAAAATATGAATTTTTTTGAAAAATGAAAAAAAGTGCTTT
>NW_013904842.1:0-241 GCF_000517525.1 Limulus polyphemus | reverse complement strand
CCATTGGAGCACCAACTTGATATAACTTCATTGGAGCACGTCCCTTATGCTTGGGTCCCCTTTTAGTACAACATGTACTGCATGTTCTGCACCATTCTTTCACATCTTGTCTCATACCTATCCAGTAAAATCTGTGTTGTAGGTGACTCAATGTTTTCTTAACTCCGAGATGTCCCCCCTGTTACAGTATCATGGGATTGACGCAGCACAACTTCCCGTAACTTCTTCGGTATAACCATTT
>NW_013904841.1:0-244 GCF_000517525.1 Limulus polyphemus | reverse complement strand
TGTCTTCTTACTTGACAGTACACAGCATTGTTAAACTTGTGTCTTTTATTGACAGTACACAGTATCGTTAAATCTTGTGTCTTCTTATTGACAGTACACAGCATTGTTAAAACTTGTGTCTTTTATGTTAATACACAGTATCGTTAAATCTTGTGGCTGGTTAGTGATAGTACACAGTATTGTTAAATCTTGTCTTCTTTTTGATAGTACACAGTATCGTTAAATCTTGTGTCTTCTTATCGAC
>NW_013904840.1:0-244 GCF_000517525.1 Limulus polyphemus | reverse complement strand
CGGTCTCCGCCTCAGATACGCGGAAAGCCTCGGCATTGAACGCCAACCACCAATCGAGGTATCGCCGACGGAACCTCGGCCGCGTTCCCGGAGGCGTTCCGCAGAAGCTTAAGGTACCGCCGTCGAGATCGGGTCCGTGGAAAATTCTCCGATAGTCGGTAACGTTCTTTCGTCTGCTACCGCGTTTAACTTGTTCCCATAATATAAGAGGGAAACTAAGGTTAGGGTCATCCCTCTCAAAAGT
>NW_013904839.1:0-244 GCF_000517525.1 Limulus polyphemus | reverse complement strand
GTTATGGCCAAGGTCTCTGGCAATACCGAGTGATGCCATTCGGGCTCGGTAATGCTCCAGCAACATTTGAGAGGCTGATGGAACGAGTATTGGAAGGCCTACAATGGAGGATAGCCCTAGTTTACCTGGACGATGTCATTGTATTTGAAACAACTTTTTATGAGGAAATGTCCCGGCTGGAGGAAGTATCCAAGCATTTGAAAGCAGCAAACCTCAAACTCCATCCCAAGAAATGTCATTTGTT
>NW_013904838.1:0-244 GCF_000517525.1 Limulus polyphemus | reverse complement strand
ACAAAGGAGAGACAGAAAGTATACTTGGCTAACATTGAAGATGAATGCATCTTAGGATTGGACTATCTATTACCAAGGAAGTTTGTAATTGATTTTTGATAAAATGACGTTTGGGAATAACAAAGGCCAAGTTCCGGTAACTGTTAAAAGAGAGGTTGAAATAATTAGGTGCCGTCAAGGTGAAGTCAAGCCGACTGAAAAAGTTGATGATGATGAAGTGGAACTAAATACAGATATCAAAGCA
>NW_013904837.1:0-342 GCF_000517525.1 Limulus polyphemus | reverse complement strand
ATATTACTACGCAACGTTAAAGTGTACCTACATTCGTTCCATTTGGACGGATCTTCTCGAAATTTTTCAAGAACGTTCGTTGCATACTTGCGTATTTACATGCCAAATTCTAGCCTTCTATTGTCATTTTTGCGACTTTTGTGGTCGTTTTATGTTACTCTTTTATTGGCTTTTCTGAAAGCGTATGTGTACTGCAGTGAAGCTTTTGGTTACTGATTGTTTTTCGATTTCTAGTTACCAGAGGGTCCTTAATTGATGATTCTTCACTAAATTTTGTAAAAATGATATAGAAGGCTAGAATTTTGCATGTAAATACGCAAGTATGCAACAAACGTTCATATA
>NW_013904836.1:0-241 GCF_000517525.1 Limulus polyphemus | reverse complement strand
GTGATTTTACAAACACGCAACACTAAAATCCTGGGTTTGATTCCTCGCGGTGGACACAGCAGATAGCCCAATTCAACATACAATTTTAGATTTATTTGTTTCTGTTGTTAAGCAATGGGCTACCTGTGCTGTAGCCACACGAGGATCGAAACCCAGTACGTCATAAGCTCTCAGACATACCGCTGAGCCACCAGATGGCACAATTTGGGAAGCTTGTTTGAAGTTAAGCACAAAGCTATAC
>NW_013904835.1:0-244 GCF_000517525.1 Limulus polyphemus | reverse complement strand
TGTGAAATAAAGTAGTTGTAAAATTAAATTATGCATATGAATACAAATTATTGATTTAATTTATTAGTTGAAGCCCTACATTCGATCCTTATGCTCACGAACATTGGATGGATGCCTCAGCTTTTAATACATATAGCCGGCTTACAAAAAAATACCTATGACTGAGAAGTGAAAACACAAAGTAAGCAAACCCCTAATAAACGTACAAAAATTATTAATTGAACGAAAGTATAGGTAATTATAG
>NW_013904834.1:0-244 GCF_000517525.1 Limulus polyphemus | reverse complement strand
GTGGAGGTAAAATTATCAGGATGGTGTAGCGAGGGGAAGTAAAGTTATCAGGATGGTGTAGCAAGGGGAGGTACAATTATCAGAATGGTGTAGCGAGGGGAGGTACAATTATCAGAATGGTGTAGCGAGGGGAAGTAAAATTATCAGGATGATGTAGCAAGGGGAGGTACAATTATCAGAATGGTGTAGCGAGGGGAAGTAAAATTATCAGGATGATGTAGCAAGGGGAGGTAAAATTATCAGG
>NW_013904833.1:0-244 GCF_000517525.1 Limulus polyphemus | reverse complement strand
ATTCTCGTTTAACCTATGGATTAGTGAGAAACAATATCATTGATGGGTTTAATCAGAACAAAGTTGGGATATGAAAACCTTATGTTTAATCAAAGTTATTCTCGTTTAACCTATGGATTAGTGAGAAACAATATCATTGATGGGTTTAACCAGAACAAAGTTGGGATCTGAAAACCTTATCTTTAATCAAGGTTATTCTCGTTTAACCTATGGATTAGTGAGGAACAATATCATTGATGGGTTT
>NW_013904832.1:0-242 GCF_000517525.1 Limulus polyphemus | reverse complement strand
GTTTTTGGAAATAATGTAGTATTGCATGTATAAAGTGTGTTTTTGAAATAATGCAGTATTGCATGCATAAAGTGTGTTTGAAAATAATGTAGTACTGCATGTATAAAGTGTGTTTTGAAAATAATGTATTATTGCATGTATAAAGTGTGTTTTGAAAATAATGTGGTACTGCATGTATAAAGTGTGTTTTTGAAATTAATGTAGTACTGCATATATAAAGTGTGTTTTTGAAATTAATGTAG
>NW_013904831.1:0-223 GCF_000517525.1 Limulus polyphemus | reverse complement strand
GGAAGAATGGTGCAGGACATGCAGTACATGTAGTGCAAAAAGGGGACCCAAGCATAAGGGACGCCCACCTTATGAAGAGTTGCCTGAGAATGTGTCAGAGTTTGTGAAAGTGCTGTCGGAAAGGATGGATGATATTCACCATCAAGTGCATTCAAACTTGAAAACGTCTGCTGATTCGATGAGGCTATCTTATGTTAAGAGATCTACTGAAGTCAGCTTTGAA
>NW_013904830.1:0-244 GCF_000517525.1 Limulus polyphemus | reverse complement strand
TTGTGTCTTCTTGTTGACAGTACACAGTATCGTTAAATCTTGTGTCTTCTTATTGACAGTACACAGTATCGTTAAATCTTGTGTCTTCTTATTGAAGTACACAGTATCGTTATATCTTGTGTCTTCTTATTGACAGTACATAGTATACGTTAAATCCTGTGTCTTCTTATTGACAGTACAAATATTGTTAAATCTTGTGTCTTCTTATTGAAAGTACACAGTATCTTTAAATCTTGTGTCTTCT
>NW_013904829.1:0-240 GCF_000517525.1 Limulus polyphemus | reverse complement strand
AAATTTGGTATGTAGGTACACTTTAACGTTGCGTAGTAATATGCAGAGTTTTACCTTCCTACTGTTTGTTTTAAAGGAGTTATGGAACGTTTTGCGTTTTGTACCAGTACTTCGTTCCATTTGGACGGATCTTCTCGAATTTTTTCAGAAACGTTCGTTGCACACTTGCGTGTTTTCATGCAAAATTCTAGCCTTCTATTATTAATTTTTGCGACTTTTGTGGTCGTTTTATGTTACTCT
>NW_013904828.1:0-244 GCF_000517525.1 Limulus polyphemus | reverse complement strand
AAATTCGGGACTTAAATACGGATTTGATGCACGAGAAAATAGTGCATATTGGACGTGAAGAAGGGAACAAGTTGCACGTGGGGAAAAAAACGCGCCTGATTTAAATGTCACACCTGAACACTCACATCCTTTTAATTATGTTTGAAATTATGAACAATGCTCAACATCATGAAAATTAAACCTTATTTTCTATAAGCAATCCTGAAAAATATTTGGGGGTGCTTAACTTTTTTCCAGGTGTATA
>NW_013904827.1:0-243 GCF_000517525.1 Limulus polyphemus | reverse complement strand
CTGTCAATAAGAAGTCACAAGATTTAACGATACTGTGTAGTTTCAATAAGAAGAAACAAGATTTAACAATACTGTGTACTGTCAATAAGAAGACACAAGATTTATAAATACTGGGTACTATCTATAAGAACACACAAGATTTTACAATACTGTGTACTGTCAATAAGAAGACATAGTATTCAACGATAATGTGTACTGTCAGTAAGAAAACACAAGATTTAACAATAATGTGTCCTGTCATAA
>NW_013904826.1:0-243 GCF_000517525.1 Limulus polyphemus | reverse complement strand
AACAATATTTTTTAATGTTCAGCAATAATGATATCATTAATCTTCTTGTTTTCAACAATATTTTTTAATGTTCAGCAGTAATGATATCATTAATCTTTTTGTTTTCAACAATATTTTTATGCTCAGCAGTAGTGATATCATTAATCTTCTTGTTTTCAACAATATTTTTATGCTCAGCAGTAGTGATATCATTAATCTTCTTGTTTTACAACAATTATTTTTATGCTCAGCAGTAGTGATATC
>NW_013904825.1:0-244 GCF_000517525.1 Limulus polyphemus | reverse complement strand
TCCTGTCAATAAGAAGATACAGGATTTATCAATACTGTGTACTGTCAAAAAGAAGACACAAGATTTAACAATACTGTGTCCTGTCAATAAGAAGATACAGGATTTAACAATACTGTGTCCTGTCAATAAGAAGATACAGGATTTATCAATACTGTGTCCTGTCAATAAGAAGATACAGGATTTATCAATACTGTGTACTGTCAATAAGAAGACACAAAATTTAACAATATTGTATCCTGTCAAT
>NW_013904824.1:0-243 GCF_000517525.1 Limulus polyphemus | reverse complement strand
AGGTGTCCCTTCCATTAGAAAAGCTGTTACACTGTCACTCATAAGGAAGGTATGCAGGTGTCCCTTCCATTAGAAAAGCTGTTACACTGTTATTCATAAGGAAGGTATACAGGTGTCCCTTCCATTAGAAAAGCTGTTACACTGTCATTCATAAGGAAGGTATACAGGTTTCCCTTCCATTAGAAAAGCTGGTACACTGTCATTTATAAGGAAGGTATGCAGGTGTCCCTTCCATTAGAAAAG
>NW_013904823.1:0-243 GCF_000517525.1 Limulus polyphemus | reverse complement strand
GGTTTCTAGAATTAAGCGTTTTGCTCTTTAAATATGCTGTTCCTTTTTATGTTTATTACAGAATAAGATGTTTTGGATTATTATTTTTTTCCTTTTTATATATATATATATATGCATTTAATTCCTTTCACTTTCGTCATACCCTTCCATATTTTGTTACCTTGTTAGTTCTGTTGTCTAATAATACACACACTTCTTCAATCGAAATTGGCCAACTTTCACTCCCATGACGCAAACTTTTTC
>NW_013904822.1:0-244 GCF_000517525.1 Limulus polyphemus | reverse complement strand
ATTTGTTCAAATTAAAGACCCAATGCCTCTATCTATGGGAAAGGTTTAAAGTATCTGTTCAAATTATAGGCCCAATGCCTCTATCTATGGGAAAGGTTTAGAGTATTTGTTCAAATTAAAGACCCAATGCCTCTATCTATGGGAAAGGTTTAAAGTATCTGTTCAAATTAAAGACCCAATGCCTCTAACTATGGGAAAGGTTTAAAGTATCTGTTCAAATTAAAGACCCAATGTCTCTGTCTAT
>NW_013904821.1:0-244 GCF_000517525.1 Limulus polyphemus | reverse complement strand
ATTGACAGTACACACTATTGTTAAATCTTGTGTCTTCTTATTGAAAGTACACAATATCGTTAAATCTTGTGTCTTCCTTTTGACAGTAAACAGTATCGTTAAATCTTGTGTTTTCTTATTGGCAGTACACAGTATCGTTAAATCTTGTGTCTTCTTATTGACAGTGTACAGTATCGTTAAATCTTGTGTCTTCTTATTGACAGTACACAGTATCGTTAAATATTGTGTCATCTTATTGACAGTA
>NW_013904820.1:0-242 GCF_000517525.1 Limulus polyphemus | reverse complement strand
CTAGTCGATGAATCAAACATTAATAACAGAGTAAGTCTAAGTGACTATAGTAAACTATCGAAACTTGTTTATATTTCAGTCGATGAATCAAACATTAATAACAGAGTAAGTTAAGTGACTATAGTAAACTATGAAACTTGTTTATATTTCTAGTGATGAATCAAACATTAATAACAGAATAAGTCTTAGTGACTATAGTAAACTATGAAACCTGTTCATATTTCAAGTGATGAATCAAACAT
>NW_013904819.1:0-241 GCF_000517525.1 Limulus polyphemus | reverse complement strand
GAAGACACAAGATTTAACGATACTGTGTAATGTCAATTAGAAGACACCAAGATTTAACGATACTGTGTACTGTCAATAAGAAGACACAAGATTTAACGATACTGTGTACTGTCAATAAGAAGACACAAGATTTAACGATACTGTGTACTGTCAATAAGAAGACACAAGATTTAACTATACTGTGTACTTTCAATAAGAAGACACAAGATTTAGCAATACTGTGTACTATCTATAAAAAGAC
>NW_013904818.1:0-243 GCF_000517525.1 Limulus polyphemus | reverse complement strand
CTGTCAATAAGAAGACACAAGATTTAACGATACTGTGTACTGTCAATAAGAAGACACAAGATTTAACAATACTGTGTACTGTCAATAAGAAGACACAAGATTTAACGATACTGTGTACTGTACAAAAAGAAGACACAAGATTTAACGATATTGTGTACTTTCAATAAGAAGACAAGAATTAACGATACTGTGTACTTTCAATAAGAAGAAACAATATTCAACGATAATGTGTACTGTCAGTAA
>NW_013904817.1:0-244 GCF_000517525.1 Limulus polyphemus | reverse complement strand
AAAATTTGGAGATGATCCTTTCAAATGGAACGAAGTACTGGTACAAAACGCAAAACGTTCCATAACTCCTTTAAAACAAACAGTAGGAAGGTAAAACTCTGCATATTACTAGGCAACGTTAGAGTGTACCTACATAACAAATTTGGTGAAGAATCATCAATTTAGGACCCTCTGGTAACCAGAAATCGAAAAACAATCAGTAACCAAAAGCTTCACTGCAGTACACATACGCTTTCAGAAACGC
>NW_013904816.1:0-244 GCF_000517525.1 Limulus polyphemus | reverse complement strand
GAAAAACATTATTTTTCTTTATATTTCAACACAAAGATGCCCTTGATGTAAGAGTTTCTAAATGAATATCCTTTCATCAATATTGCCAATAGTTGTTTCATAATCTGTTATCAAAATTTTGGCTAGCTTCGATTTTACTGTCGTTGTTTTTTGTCTTAAGTTATATTGTAAACAAAGAATTGCTTTAGAAGTAAGATTATTCAAACAAAATTCCATCATCTGAAAGGCCATGACGTCTTCTTAT
>NW_013904815.1:0-243 GCF_000517525.1 Limulus polyphemus | reverse complement strand
AGTAAGAAACACAACGATTTAACAATAACTGTGTCCTGTCAATAAGAAGACACAAGATTTAACAATACTGTGTACTGTCAATAAGAATACACAAGATTTAACAATACTGCGTAACAAGAGTTAGAAACAGAATTCGGTGTGGATAACGCCAGAGATGTACCAACAATTCGTGACAAGAGTTAGAAACAGAATACGGATGTGGATAACGCCAGAGGTGTACCAACAATTCATGACAAGAGCTAG
>NW_013904814.1:0-244 GCF_000517525.1 Limulus polyphemus | reverse complement strand
TACACTATAGGAGTAATACACTGGAGGAAGATATACTATAGGAGTGAGGGACTGGAGGAAGATATACTATAGGAGTGAGACACTGGGGGAAGATATACTATAGGAGTGATGCACTGGAGGAGGATATACTGCAGGAGTAATACACTGGAGGAAGATATACTAGAGGAATGAGGGACTGGAGGAAGATACACTATAGGAGTAATACACTGGAGGAAGATATAATATAGGAGTGATGCACTGGAGG
>NW_013904813.1:0-242 GCF_000517525.1 Limulus polyphemus | reverse complement strand
AAAACAGTCCAAAAGGTGGTAGTTTATTTGATAAGAAGACGTCATGGCCTTTTATATGTTGGAATTTTGTTTGAATGATGTTATTCTTAAAGCTCTTCTCTGTTTATTATACAATTGAAGACAAAAAAACAAACAAGAGTAAATACGACATAAATACGAAATTTAGGATAAGAGATTATGAAATAACTATTGGGAATTTTCATAAAAGGATCTCTATTTTGAATGTCTTACATCAAGGGCAT
>NW_013904812.1:0-244 GCF_000517525.1 Limulus polyphemus | reverse complement strand
ATATATATATATATATATATATATATATAAATTCCATTTCATACTGTAATTTTCCAAGATATTAAAGATCATATATATAAACATGAAATCCTAGTTAAAAATAAAAATGCTCATTTATGGTTTGAGTTTATTTGCAAATATTATTTTTGGGTCTTGTATATTCCTTGAAACCATAAGGAGAGTATGTGATTATTAAAAAAAATTAAAAATTGATAAAATTTGCATTTTATGGATGACACAAATG
>NW_013904811.1:0-243 GCF_000517525.1 Limulus polyphemus | reverse complement strand
CCTAGGTGTAACTATAGTTTCCGAATTTATAACCACCATACTCATTTTTAGCCTTACTTAGTACAACTACTCCATGAACACTTAGGTGTAACTCTATTTACAGAATTGATAACCATCATACTATTAAATTAGATTGACTTGGTACATCTACTCCATAAACACCTAGGTGTAACTATAGTTACGGAATTTATTACCACCATACTTATCTTTAGCCTTACTTGGTACAAGTACTCCATAAACACC
>NW_013904810.1:0-244 GCF_000517525.1 Limulus polyphemus | reverse complement strand
GGTGTCTTGAAAATTGCAAATTTAAGCAAACAAACTGTATTTTATTAATTAGATAGTACTCTTATTGAATAAGCGAAATAGAACAATATTAACTCAATGCAAGAAAATGTAGAAACCTGAAGTAAAATACACTACTCAAACTACCCACTAAGACTTAAAAAAAAAGAGATAACCATCGAGACAATAACTGTCCTCTGCACACACAAATGTTATCCCCCCTCGTGCATCTGCCTATGAGATTTGC
>NW_013904809.1:0-243 GCF_000517525.1 Limulus polyphemus | reverse complement strand
CAAGTGAACGATCTGTATACATATTATATCGTTAAATCTTGTGTCTTTTTATTGACAGGACACATTATTGTTAAATCTTGCGTTTTCTTACTGACAGTACACAGTATTGTTAAATCTTGTGTCTTCTTATTGAAAGTACACAGTATCGTTAAATCTTGTGTCTTCTTATTGACAGGACAAATTATTGTTAAATCTTGCGTTTTCTTTCTGACAGTACACAGTATAGTTAAATCTTGTGTCTTC
>NW_013904808.1:0-244 GCF_000517525.1 Limulus polyphemus | reverse complement strand
AAGTTGTCTGTTTCTAAACTAGTAAGTTGTCTGTTTCTAAACTAGTAAGTTGTCTGTTTCTAAACTAGTAAGTTGTCTGTTTCTAAACTAGTAAGTTGTCTGTTTCTAGTCTAGTAAGTTGTCTGTTTCTAGTCTAGTAAGTTGTCTGTTTCTAGTCTAGTAAGTTGTCTGTTTCTAGACTAGTAAGTTGTCTGTTTCTAGACTAGTAAGTTGTCTGTTTCTAGTCTAGTAAGTTGTCTGTTTC
>NW_013904807.1:0-244 GCF_000517525.1 Limulus polyphemus | reverse complement strand
GTCTATAAGAATACCTAGCTTAATAGTAGATAGTCTCAGATTTCAGCATATCCCAATAGTACAATACTCTGTCTATAAGAATACCTAGTTTAATAGTAGATAGTCTCAGATTTCAGCATATCCCCATAGTACAATACTCTGTCTATAAGAATACCTAGTCTAAAGTAGATAGTCTCAGATTTTAGCATATCCCCATAGTACAATACTCTGTCTATAAGAATACCTAGTTTAATAGTAGATAGTC
>NW_013904806.1:0-244 GCF_000517525.1 Limulus polyphemus | reverse complement strand
GTTTTGGGTACAAGTTAGAGTATTTGTTATAGTAGGACCCAGCGCCGTACATATAAGTTTTGGGTACAAGTTAGAGTATTTGTTATAGTAGGACCCAGCGCTGGACATATAAACTGTGAGTACAAGCTAGAGTATTTGTTATAGTAGGACCCAGCGCCGGACATATAAACTATGGGTACAACTTAGAGTATTTGTTATAGTAGGACCAAGTGCTGGACATATAAACTGTGAGTACAAGCTAGAG
>NW_013904805.1:0-244 GCF_000517525.1 Limulus polyphemus | reverse complement strand
ATTTTCATCACTTCCAATATTTTAACATTAATACAGTCAATGTTTTACCTTCATCATGTCAATATTTTATCACTAATATAGCAATGTTTTACCTTCATCATGTTTATATTTTTAACACTAATACAGCCAAAGTTTTACCTTCATCCCGCCCAATATTTTAACATTAATACAGCCAATGTTTTACCTTCATCATGTCAATATTTTATCACTAATATAGCAATGTTTTACCTTCATCATGTTTATA
>NW_013904804.1:0-244 GCF_000517525.1 Limulus polyphemus | reverse complement strand
CATTATTGTAAGACAGAAGAGATGTGGTCAAGATTTCTACTGTCTGAATTTGGTATATTTAATACAAGAAATCTGATAATAATTTTGAATTTTTCTTCTATGGAAAACTATATTATAAATCAAGAAGTCAAAAATGTCCCCAAAAATATTTTAATTATGAAATACTTCTCTAATTCAGGCTTAAACGCTTGTTCTAACCAGAAGTTAAATGGTTGGAATCAGGAAAGAGCAGGAAATTTAAACA
>NW_013904803.1:0-244 GCF_000517525.1 Limulus polyphemus | reverse complement strand
TACCATATCTATATTCACAGTATGTTTTATAGTTAATTTAGAAAATTACCACTATAAAGGAAATTAACTACCATATGTATATTTACAAAACATATATGTATATTTACAGTACGTTTATAGTTTAGTTTTACAAAATTACCACTATAACGGTAATTAACTACTATATGTATATTTACAGTACTTTTTATATTTTAGTTTTACAAAATTACCACTATAAAGGTAATTAACTACCACATGTATATTT
>NW_013904802.1:0-243 GCF_000517525.1 Limulus polyphemus | reverse complement strand
AGATATTAATTTCAGCTAAAACAGATGTTGTTTTCTAACAGAGTGATTGGCCTTTGAAATGGGTTGCCTTCAGCCGTGAAACAACTAGGGTGATACTTACCACTTGATTCATTTATTCACCCACATTAAACAGCTGGGTAGAGTTAAACCACTAGGGTGATACCTACCATTTGATTCATTGATTCACCCACATTATACAGCTGGGTAGAGTTAAACAACTAGGGTGATACCTACCACTTGATT
>NW_013904801.1:0-244 GCF_000517525.1 Limulus polyphemus | reverse complement strand
GGCAAGTCTGGAGACGTGGGCTGGACACTTACTAAAATAACAAATATATGGTCATTTTATGACTTGGGAGTAAGATGCACCGGTAACTAAGTGACCTTTCTTTTGTATTTTAGTCTGCACGCACTGTACCGTTCTCATTACAAAGTATTGTTGCGTCATCGAGATCACGTGACAATTCTCACGCTCTCTTGTTTCTAGAACTATCATGTACTTTGGCGAATGTTCTACTTCTTGCTAGAAATAG
>NW_013904800.1:0-240 GCF_000517525.1 Limulus polyphemus | reverse complement strand
CGATTTAGCAATACTGTGTACTATCTATAAAAAGACACAAGATTTTAACGATACTGTGTACTGTCAATAAGAAGACACAAGATTTAACGATACTATGTACTGTAATAAGAAGACACAAGATTTAACAATACTGTGTACTGTCAATAAGAAGACACAAGATTTAACGATACTGTGTACTGTCAATAAGAAGACACAAGATTTAACATACTGTGTACTGTCAATAAGAAGACACACGATTTA
>NW_013904799.1:0-244 GCF_000517525.1 Limulus polyphemus | reverse complement strand
AATATATATGATAGGAACACACAAATGACATATGGATTTCCAGTAAAAGAGACATGATAGGAACACACAAATGACATACGGATTTCCAGTAAAAGAGATATAATAGGAACACACAAATGACATACAGATTTCCAGTACAAGAGATATAATAGGAACCCACAAATGACATACGAATTTCCAGTGAAACAGATATAATAGGAACACACAAATGACATACAGATTTACAGTAAAAGAGATATAATAG
>NW_013904798.1:0-242 GCF_000517525.1 Limulus polyphemus | reverse complement strand
AAAAAAAAAAAACAGCTATAAGATAAATGACAAAAAAAAAATTTAAATACAAAAATTAGGAAGTAGAAATGGGAGCATCAAAAGTGAGGAATAAATTAGGAATGGGCGGGATAACATTACAACACTTCGTGGTTTTTCACAGGTGCATCGTCAAAGTCAGTGTGACCATCGTTTTGCCCATTCCTTATTCATGTTTTACCTTGAACTTTGATCAAATTATAAACTTGAAATGAGTTATCAGT
>NW_013904797.1:0-243 GCF_000517525.1 Limulus polyphemus | reverse complement strand
CGCACTGGATCACTCCCATTACTAACATTCATATCTGGGATGTGACTTCTCACAGGACTGAATATGTCTGCATTAGGGTTTAGCTGCGGGCTCTGGAAGGGGCTTGCCATTGTCTGGGGCTGATTAAGTCGATGGTTAATGTATATTCCTTGTGTAAAAGACAATAAATCGTTTTTTAATGTATCTAATTCGCTTTTAAATTTACTGATTTTTTCCATTTGTACTTCTTGTTTCCTTGCTTGT
>NW_013904796.1:0-242 GCF_000517525.1 Limulus polyphemus | reverse complement strand
AACTCAGGACTACAGTATAGAACTAATTAAACAGCTGGTGAATGAACTCAGGAGTACAGTATAGAACTAATTAAACAGATGATGAATGAACTCAGGAGTACAGTATAGAACTAATTAAACAGCTGACGAATGAACTCTGGACTACAGTACAGAACTAATTAAACAGCTGACGAATGAACTCTGGACTACAGTATAGAACTAATTAAACAGCTGGTGAATGAACTCAGGAGTACAGTATAGAG
>NW_013904795.1:0-244 GCF_000517525.1 Limulus polyphemus | reverse complement strand
GCCCTAACCATCTGGCCATGCCGGGCCTCCATTTTGTGTCCACTACCGGTATCCAACATATAGTAGGATTTTAGAAGTGTAGTTTTGAAATTTTCGTTTCGGTTACGTTATATGCAGAAGAATGAGCTAAAAAGTTCTATTTTAACTTAATAGCTATTGGATGACGAGGAACCCACTTTGAGACTAATAATGGCTGGAGACGGCTTAAATGGGTAATGAAGAAAAACTTTAATATAAGTTTAAC
>NW_013904794.1:0-470 GCF_000517525.1 Limulus polyphemus | reverse complement strand
TATAATATTAAAACAGTCTCCCAGTATAAAACATATCATATCAGTCTCTATAATATTAGAACATTCTCCCAGTATAAAACATATCATATCAGTTTCTATAATATTAAAACATTCTCCCAGTATAAAACATATCATATAAGTCTCTATAATATTAGAACATTCCCCCGTTATAAAACATATTATATCAGTCTCTATAATATTAGAACATTCTCCACTGGGAGAATGTTTTAACATTATAGAGACTGATATGATATGTTTTATACTGGGAAAATGTTTTAATATTATAGAGACTGATATTATATGTTTTATACAGGGAGAATGTTTTAATATTATAGAGACTGATATAATATGTTTTACACTGGGAGAATGTTTTAATATTATAGAGACTGATATTATATGATTTATAACGGGAGAATGTTTTAATATTATACAGACTGATATGATATGTTTTATACTGGTAAAACATATCA
>NW_013904793.1:0-243 GCF_000517525.1 Limulus polyphemus | reverse complement strand
TAAGGTAAGTACACAAAAATTAAATGTGAACTACTTCCCACGTTTTCACACTATAACATGTAAGGCAAGTGTAGCTGTTAGATATTTGTTGATAAGGTAAGTACAGAAAAATTAAAAT
This sequence comes from Limulus polyphemus, assembly GCF_000517525.1. Classification (NCBI taxonomy): domain Eukaryota; kingdom Metazoa; phylum Arthropoda; class Merostomata; order Xiphosura; family Limulidae; genus Limulus; species Limulus polyphemus. The sequence continues at coordinate 125 of NW_013904793.1, read as the reverse complement.
GTGAACTACCTCCCACATTTTCACACTATAACATGTAAGGCAAGTGTAGCTGTTAGATGTTTGTTGATAAGGTAAGTACAGAAAAATTAAAATGTGAACTACCTCCCACATTTTCACACTATAAC
>NW_013904792.1:0-243 GCF_000517525.1 Limulus polyphemus | reverse complement strand
TTTAGTTTACGAGTTTGCTCCATAGATACCGCTGTTTCAAGAGGAGACCGATAACAAACTTGTAAAGTCTCGGTCTTGTTTATTTGATATTTAAGTATATTGTATTATTTTTATCAAATTAAAAATAAATCTTATTCTCGTGTGTTTATACATCTACGATTACAATACACAAGTAGTGTTACAATCTTGAACATTGTGAATGTACCATACTAAATAATCCTACTAGTCTCTTGTCAAGTTTCA
>NW_013904791.1:0-244 GCF_000517525.1 Limulus polyphemus | reverse complement strand
CATCAGTAAATTTAAAAGTGAATTAGATACGTTAAAGAACGATTTGTTGTGTGTTACACAAGGAGGATACATTGACTATCGACTTAATCAGCCCAGACAATGGCAAGCCCCTTACAGAGCCCACAGCTAAACCCTAATGCAGACATATTCAGTCCCGTTAGAAATCACATCCCAGATATGAATGTCAGTAATAGGAGTGATCCAGTGTGAAGGAAGCCACAGGAATTCGATGGGAAGGCACCGC
>NW_013904790.1:0-244 GCF_000517525.1 Limulus polyphemus | reverse complement strand
TTCATTCAGCTTGGATAGTAGCTACGTATTACCTTACAATTCATTCACGGTTAGTAGTAGTAACTAGTATTACCTTACAATTCATTCAGCTTGAATAGTAGCTAGTGTTACCTTACAATTCATTCAGCTTGGATAGTAGCTTGTGTTACTTTACAATTCATTCAGCTTGGATAGTTGCTAGTGTTAATTTACAATTCATTCAGATTGTATAATAGCTTGTATTCCCGTACAATTCATCCAGATG
>NW_013904789.1:0-243 GCF_000517525.1 Limulus polyphemus | reverse complement strand
TAATATTCAACGTTCGTGCTTTTTCTATAGGAACTTAGCTTTTTTAACATTTTACAATAGTTTGTAACTCTAATAAATCAGGTTATTCTATAAATTAGAAAGATATGTATAAATTAACATTCAACGTTCGTGCTTTTTCTATAGGAACTTAGCTTTTTTAACATTTTACAATAGTTTGTAACTCTAATAAATCAGGTTATTCTATAAATTAGAAAGATATGTATAAATTAACATTCAACGTTC
>NW_013904788.1:0-243 GCF_000517525.1 Limulus polyphemus | reverse complement strand
GATGTCAAGAAACAGATATATTAATAATGTCAGAAACAGATATATTACTAATGTCAGAAACAGACATATTACTGATGTCAAGAAACAGACATATTACTAATGTCAGAAACAGATATATTACTAATGTCAGAAACAGATATATTACTAATGTCAGAAACAGACATATTACTGATATCAGAAACAGAGTATAACCACCATGTTCATCTTGAGCCTTACTTGGTACAACTGCTCCACGAACATCTA
>NW_013904787.1:0-465 GCF_000517525.1 Limulus polyphemus | reverse complement strand
GTTCCATTTGGACGGATCTTCTCGTAATTTTTTCAAGAAGTTCGTTGCATACTTGCGTATTTACATGTAAAATTCTTGCCTTTTATTATCATTTTTTCGACTTTTGTGGTTGTTTTATGTTACTCTTTTATTGCTTTTCTGAAAGCGTATGTGTACTGCTGAAGAATCATCAATTTAGGACCCTCTGGTAACAAGAAATCGAAAAACAATCAGTAACCAAAAGCTTCCCTTACCTACATACCAAATTTGGTGAAGAATCATCAATTTAGGACCCTCTGGTAACAAGGCAACGTTAAAGTGTAGTAATATGCAGAGTTTTACCTTCCTACTGTTTACAAAACGCAAAACGTTTCATAACTCCTTTAAAACAACGAACGTTCATACAAAATTTGGAGATGATCCCTCCTAATGGAACGAAGTACTGGTTTGCATGTAAATACGCAAGTATGAAATTCTAGCCTTGTA
>NW_013904786.1:0-244 GCF_000517525.1 Limulus polyphemus | reverse complement strand
TTAAACCTAGACAAGTTAACATATACTTGCAAAGTGGTATTTTTACAGTCGATTAAACCTAAACAAGTTAACATGTACTTGCAAAGTGGTATTTTTACAGTCGATTAAATCTAGACAAGTTAACATGTACTTGCAAAGTGGTATTTTTACAGTCGATTAAACCTAGACAAGTTAACATATACTTGCAAAGTGGTATTTTTACAGTCGATTAAATCTAGACAAGTTAACATGTATTTGCAAAGTG
>NW_013904785.1:0-242 GCF_000517525.1 Limulus polyphemus | reverse complement strand
GCAACGTTCACACGTTGGAAACGATGATCATTGGAGAGTTCGCAAGGCACCCAAACACCTTCTTTATTGAGTTTCCCATATTCCTTAGATGTTTACGTATTGTTTAATGAGAGACATGCAATTTCACGACCATTTCACGAGTGTGTTGCCTTGGGTTAGACTCAACAAGCGTCTTCAGAGCATCAATATCAATTCCAACATGTCGGCCCCTGCCATCACACATTTTAAAGCTAAAGTCACCT
>NW_013904784.1:0-244 GCF_000517525.1 Limulus polyphemus | reverse complement strand
AACTTTACAATGATGCTGTTCACATGCACTCATGCTACCGTATCAATGACATAAAATACCTTTGGTCTGTGCTCTTTGGTACAGGGTTCTTCTGCTATTATAAAAGCATACAAGGCATTTTGGTGTTTTCAAAAAATGGGATATCTATAGTATTAAACCATATTAGTAAAGAGACGATTTCATCAGGGAAAATCATGCTACACCACGACTGGAGCTACACACCAGATGTAGTGAAGAAAGTTGA
>NW_013904783.1:0-244 GCF_000517525.1 Limulus polyphemus | reverse complement strand
GACTAACACTATAGAATAACACTATAGACTTACACTATAGACTAACACTATAGACTAACATTATAGAATAACACTATAGACTAACACTATAGACTAGAGACTAACACTATAGAATAACACTATAGACTAACACTATAGAATAACACTATAGACTTACACTATAGACTAACACTATAGACTAGACTAACACTATAGAATAACACTATAGACTAACACTATAGAATAACACTATAGACTAGACTAA
>NW_013904782.1:0-244 GCF_000517525.1 Limulus polyphemus | reverse complement strand
CACTTACTTGTAGGTTGTACTCTAGTACTTGTATTTGATCTGCAGATGAATGATGGAATAGTGTAAATTACTTCTGTACGTCAATTCGGTCTCACTGTATTTCAGTGGGCGGCTTTTAAAAGTTAAAACTGCAAGCGTAATAGCATAACACTTGTTGTATTTACTTAACGTAGGGCAGTTGCGGTATATCCTAGGGGAGGGCATAATTATTAATTAACTGGCATTATAGGCCAGAGGAAATTTT
>NW_013904781.1:0-243 GCF_000517525.1 Limulus polyphemus | reverse complement strand
ATATAACAAGATATACTGTTGAACCACGTACCGTGATATAGCAAGATACACTGTTGAATCATGTACCGTGATATAACAAGATATACTGTTGAATCATGTACCGTGATATAACAAGATATACTGTTGAATCACGTACCGTGATATAGCAAGATATATTGTTGAATCATGTACCGTGATATAACAAGATATACTGTTGAATCATGTACCGTGATATAACAAGATACACTGTTGAATCACGTACCG
>NW_013904780.1:0-243 GCF_000517525.1 Limulus polyphemus | reverse complement strand
TCTCTCTTCTTGTTCTTTTCATTTTCCTCCAACCACTGCTGTAATCTCTCTTCTTGTTTATTTTCTCGTTCTTCTTGTTTCTTTCTTTTTCCTCCAACCACTGCTGTAATCTCTCTTCTTGTTTATTTTCTCGTTCTTCTTGTTTCTTTTGCTGCTCTTGTATTGCTGCCATCAAGTCTGCTAGGCTGTAGTTTGATTTGCCGCTTCTCGTTTCCATTTTTTTATCTCACTCTCTGACACCAA
>NW_013904779.1:0-443 GCF_000517525.1 Limulus polyphemus | reverse complement strand
TGTATATTCTTATTGACAGGACACATTATTGTTAAATCTTGTGTCTTCTTATTTTATCAATACTGTGTACTGTCTAAAAAGACAAAAGATTTAACGATACTGTGTACTATCAATAAGAAGACAAGATTTATCAATACCGTTTACTCTCAATAAGACACAAGATTTAACAATACTATGTACTATCAAAAGGAAGACAAGATTTAACGATACTGTGTACTGTCAATAAAAAGACACAAGATTTAACAATACTGTGTCCTGTCAATAAGAAGATACAGGATTTATCAATACTGTGTGTTGTCAATAAGAAGATACAGGATTATTGACAGTACACAGTATCGTTAAATCTTGTCTTTTTTTGATAGTACATAGTATTGTTAAATCTTGTGTCTTCTTATTTAGAGTAAACAGTATTAATAAGTCTTGTGTCTGCTTATTGACAGTAC
>NW_013904778.1:0-244 GCF_000517525.1 Limulus polyphemus | reverse complement strand
GTTTTGCAGAATAAAATAGAACTGAACGCACTGTACGACAACTTCTACTAAACAGTGCACCCGTATTACAGTTAAGTGAAATATAACCATACACCAAGGAAAGGTTTTGCAGAATAAAATAGAACTGAACGCACTGTACAACTTCTACTAAACAGTGCACCCGTATTACAGTTAAGTGAAATATAACCATACACCAAGGAAAGGTTTTGCAGAATAAAATAGAACTGAACGCACTGTACGACAT
>NW_013904777.1:0-242 GCF_000517525.1 Limulus polyphemus | reverse complement strand
ACTTTCCATTACTTGAGTGGCGTAGCATTCTAGGCTATTGAGTAAGGAATACAGTTCTGGCTCCTACTTTCCATTACTTGAGTGGCGTAGCATTCTAGGCTATTGAGTAAGGAATACAGTTCTGGCCCCTACTTTCCATTACTTGAGTGGTGTAGCATTCTAGACTATTGAGTAAGGAATACAGTTCTGGCCCCTACTCTCCGTTACTTGAGTGATGTAGCATTCTAGACTAGCGAGTAAGG
>NW_013904776.1:0-242 GCF_000517525.1 Limulus polyphemus | reverse complement strand
TCATTGGTACTTAAACCCGGATTTTAATGCTATAAGCCTTCAGACTTACCGTTGAGTCACCGGGAAGACAGTTGTTTAGACATGTATAAACGAAGTACATGAAAGATAAAGCCATGTAGTCTGATGTAGGTAAATTTTACTTAAAAAAAGATATATTTTAGCCATCACTAATGTAAAGCAAAAAAAGGAGTAATTTGGAACTTCTCATTGCAAATTTAAACGATTATTTTATTTTTATGTGT
>NW_013904775.1:0-240 GCF_000517525.1 Limulus polyphemus | reverse complement strand
ACCGATACACTTATTCTCAACAGTCGCGTTATAATAAACTATAATAACGAACGAACGTTAACTACAACAATACGTCTATCTCTGACTGCAGTTCAATTACTCATTCACTATACACACATTACCTTACCTTCTTTTATATACCAGCGTACCCTATTTCTAGTAATTACTAGACCATTCGACAAAGTACATGATAGTTCTAGAAACGTTGCGTCACGGCGGTCATGTGACTGCTGACGCAAC
>NW_013904774.1:0-393 GCF_000517525.1 Limulus polyphemus | reverse complement strand
TTAATAAGGGTAAGTGCTCGTTCAGACTCTCAGGAAATAAAAACATGTTTCTATTAACAGTAATAAGACTACTCGCTGTTTGTGTAAACAATAACTGGGCTATGACTATTTCAAACCATAGAGAGGGCTTTTACGAACAACAACAACATTGCTATGGCTGTTCCAAATTATTATATTGTTTCTATAACACAGTAGTTAACGTTACTAACTACCTCAGAATGATTATCAGACTACAAGTATGTATATAGACCAGGAATCGCCAATCTGACAGATATATAAATAAAGTACTCTACGCCCTTTCCAAACTCAGAAGTATAAGCGCGTTTTAAGAGCAGTTTGATGATAAAAAGATTTCATTATTGGGGTTTTAGTATATAAAGACCACGCCACTGG
>NW_013904773.1:0-244 GCF_000517525.1 Limulus polyphemus | reverse complement strand
TTTAACTTCAGTGGATTTTCATCGGACATTAATATTTTTACGAAAACATATAAATTCATCGTGGAGAGCCCAGCGTATGTGGCAAAGGATAAAGCTAGCTAACTTCCCAGCGAATTGTATCTACATAAACTCGTAATTAAATCGCTCATCGTGAACCCTCGATAAGATATCAAGGAAGTTCCAGACTAGAAAGAAAACTTTATATTATTTGTAAATTTGTGAAACTTTTGTTTATAAATCATTG
>NW_013904772.1:0-244 GCF_000517525.1 Limulus polyphemus | reverse complement strand
GCAGTTGTTAGAGGATAAAGAAAAGAAACAAGAAGAACGAGAAATTAAACAAGAAGCGAAATTACAACAGTTGTTAGAGGAAAAAGAAAAGAAACAAGAAGAGAAATTACAGCAGTTGTTAGAGGAAAAAGAAAAGAAACAAGAAGAACGAGAAATTAAACAAGAAGAAAAATTACGGCAGTTGTTAGAGGAAAAAGAAAAGAAACAAGAAGAAAGATTACAGCAGTGGCAAGAAAACCTACAA
>NW_013904771.1:0-244 GCF_000517525.1 Limulus polyphemus | reverse complement strand
ATAACAGATACAGTCTTCTGATTATTACATTACGGTTTTGTCATTATAATATATACAGTCTTCTGATTATTACATTACGATTTTGTCATTATAACAGATACAGTCTTCTGATTATTACAATAAAGTTTTGTCATTATAACAGATACAGTCTTCTGATTATTACATTACAGTTTTGTCATTATAAGAGATACTGTCTTCTGATTATTACATTACAGCTTTGTCATTATAACAGATACAGTCTTCT
>NW_013904770.1:0-244 GCF_000517525.1 Limulus polyphemus | reverse complement strand
CGCCGTGTGATCAGCGAGAACTACAGAGCTAGCTAGCTCCGTATTAAGTGAATTGTATCTACGTCAATTCGAAATTAACTCGCTCATCGTAAACCCTCGATAAAATATCAAGGAAGTTCCAGACTAGAAATAAGACTTTATATTGCTTGTAAGTTTATGGAACTTTTGTATATAAATCATTGTTTGTAATAACTATTTGTAATAACTGTTATTGTAAATTGTATTATTGTTTGTATATTAAAAC
>NW_013904769.1:0-244 GCF_000517525.1 Limulus polyphemus | reverse complement strand
TTTGACTTTCTTCCCATTCCAGAAAACACATTGAACACTAAACCTCTACCTAGATGATGATGTGTACATTAATATAGAAAGAAATAACATCAACATTAATATTTTGTTGATTTATTTATTTTCATGAAAACGTATTCGAGGATTACCCGCGACAATTTCTTTCAGACACATTGTGCTACAATATTAGACACTAGCCCTGATGATGATAACTGTTACTGAAACTAGTCGGTTGTATCTAATGATA
>NW_013904768.1:0-342 GCF_000517525.1 Limulus polyphemus | reverse complement strand
GTGAAAATTAAGAGTATTACAAAGTTGTATTGAGGAAGAATAAACAAGTTTTATTTAAGAAAGGACTTGTATTGTAGAAGAATTAACAAACAAACATACAGAGACGTAACAAATTGGTGTCAGAAGTGGGATGGAAAAAAAAAAAGAATGGAAACGAGAGGCGACAAATCAAACTACAGCTTAGCGGATTTGATGGCAGCAATACAAGAAGAGCAAAAGAGACAAGAAGAGAGGTTACAACAGTTGTTGGAGGAAAAAGAAAAGAAACAAGAAGAGAGACAACAGCAGTGGCAAGAAAACCTGCAACAGTGGCAGCTCGAAAAGCAAAATAAACAAGAGAGA
>NW_013904767.1:0-243 GCF_000517525.1 Limulus polyphemus | reverse complement strand
CCTAACAATGCACCTACAAAATGGAGCATCCACAACCAAAAACTCACACGTCAGGACCTAGTACAAAACACCAAAGTAAACTGCCGATTTAACGACTTCACAACTCTTCAAATACATGAAGCAATAAAATCCTACAGCAAACTCCCATAATCAACAAACAATCGACAGGAACAGCACGCATACTGCTACTTCTTGGCGAGAACCCCCAGCCACAATACAACACTCCATCAATTAACGCCTTCC
>NW_013904766.1:0-434 GCF_000517525.1 Limulus polyphemus | reverse complement strand
TTAGTTCGAAGATCATCCCGCAGCAACAAGTTGAGGAGATCGGGTGGTGCAGTTGGGTAGGCCTTGTGTGCCATGCTTTCCAAGTCTTGTGCCAGCTCTTGCAGGGAGAACTCAGGTATGGAACCCAAAACCAGTCAGAAGTCTACAGGGCCAGGTTCAGGACGAGAGTCCATGCTAAGGGGAGAGGTCGGCTGCTGTCAACGGTCCAAGTATTTCCAGTGGTTGTCCCTTCAAGCTCGTTGCCAGATATACAGCTTTCTGCTACTCTGTCCATCCATTCATCTCTACCAGTAGCTCAAACTGGGCTCTATATGCTTCCCATGGTGCTTTTCCCATCATATTCCTGTTGCTTCCTTCGCACTGGATCACTCCTATTACTGATATTCATATCTGGGATGTGACTTCTAGCGGGGCTGAATATGTCTGCATTAGGG
>NW_013904765.1:0-245 GCF_000517525.1 Limulus polyphemus | reverse complement strand
TCCTAATACAACTGAAATAGCTGGTTGAAATACATGTAACTACTGACTGTCCTAATACAACTGAAATAGCTGGTTGAAATACATGTAACTACTGACTGTCCTAATACAACTGAAATAGCTGGTTGAAATACATGTAACTATTGACTGTTCTAATACAACTGAAATAGCTGGTTGAAATACATGTAACTACTGACTGTTCTAATACAACTGAAATAGCTGGTTGAAACACATGTAACTACTGACTG
>NW_013904764.1:0-647 GCF_000517525.1 Limulus polyphemus | reverse complement strand
GGTAGCCTGGTGAGAAGTATTATTAGTTGATACCTATTCTGTGTGAGAAGTATGATTTGTTGATTAGTAGCCTGGTGAGAAGTATAATTTGTTGATACCTATTTTGAGTGACAAGTATGATTTGTTGATTGGTAGTCTGGTTAGAAGTATGATTTGTTGATTGGCAGCCTGATGAGAAGTATGATTTGTTGATACCTATTCTTTGTGAGAAGTATGATTTGTTGATTGGTAACCTGGTTAGAAGTATGATTTGTTGATACCTATGATTGTGAGAATCAACAAATCATACTTGGTAGCCTGGTTAGAAGTATGATTTGTTGATACCTATTCTGAGTGAGAAAATGATACGTTGATTGGTAGCCTGGTTAGAAGTATGATTTGTTGATACCTATTCTGGATTGGTAGCCTGATTAGAAGTATGATTTGTTGATTGGTAGGCTGATTAGAAGTATGATTTGTTGATATCTAATCTGAGTGAGAAGTATGATTTGTTGATTGGTAACCTGGTGAGAAGTATGATTTGTTGATACCTATTCTGTGTGAGAAGTATGATTTGTTTGTACCTATTCTGTGTGAGAAGTATGATTTGTTGATACCTATTCTGTGTGAGAAGTATGATTTGTTGATTGGTAGCCTGGTGAGAAGTA
>NW_013904763.1:0-438 GCF_000517525.1 Limulus polyphemus | reverse complement strand
GAACGTTCGTTGCATACTTGCGTATTTACATGCAAAATTCTAGCCTTCTATTACCATTCTTGCGTCTTTTGTGGTCGTTTTATGTTACTCTTTTATTCGCTATTCTGAAAGCGTATGTGTACTGCAGAGAAAATTTTGGTTACTGATTGTTTTTCGATTTCTTGTTACCAGAGGGTCCTAAATTGATGATTCTTCACCAAATTTGGTATATAGGTACATCTTAACGTTGCCTAGTAATATGCAGGTAGGAAGGTAAAACTTGTTTGTTTTAAAGGAGTTATGGAAGTTTTGCGTTTTGTACCAGTACTTCGTTCCATTTGGACGGATCATCTCCAAATTTTGTATGAACGTTCGTTGCATACTTGCTATTTACATGCAAAATTCTAGCCTTTTATTGTCATTTTTGAGTCTTATGTGGTCGTTTTATGTTACTCTTTT
>NW_013904762.1:0-324 GCF_000517525.1 Limulus polyphemus | reverse complement strand
ATGGTGGTTATAAAAACTCATCTTTAGCGTTACTTGGTACAACTACTCCATGAACACCTAGGTGTAAATCTAGTTACCGAATGGGGTTACACATTCGGTAACTAGAGTTACACCTACGTATTCGTGAGTGGTTGTACCAAATGAGGCTAAAGATGAGTATGGTGGTTATAAATTCGGTAACGAGAGTTACACATAAGTGTTCATGGAGTAGTTGTACCAATTAAGGCTAAAGATTAGTATGGTGGTTATAAATTCGGTAACTAGAGTTAAACCTACGTGTTCGTGGAGTTTTTGTACCAAATAACGCTAAAGATGAGTATGGGG
>NW_013904761.1:0-245 GCF_000517525.1 Limulus polyphemus | reverse complement strand
AAAGTTGGATAAAAGATTATGAAATAACTATTGGGAATTTTCATAAAAGGATCTCTATTTTGAATGTCTTACATCAAGGGCATCTTTGTATTGAAATATGAAGAAAAACAATTTTTTTCAAAATTTCGCAAAAAACATGGGCTTTAGCCTTATGTTTTCTTTGAAAATATGAGTTTTTTGGAAAATGGAAAAAGTGTTTTTTTGACAGAAAATTTATCGAAAAATATCCGATAGTACTTATTTCG
>NW_013904760.1:0-244 GCF_000517525.1 Limulus polyphemus | reverse complement strand
TGTCAATTACCCAAATATCACGTTGTATAGAAGTCTGTTCCCAATATGCTGTCTTCCTCACTGTCAATTACCCAAATATCACGGTTTATAGAACTCTGTTCCCAATATGTTGTCTTCTTCACTGTCAATTACTCAAATATCACGTTGTATAGAAGTCTGTTCCCAATATGCTATCTTCTTCACTGTCAATTACCCAAATATCACGGCTTATAGATCTCTGTTCCCAATATGCTGTCTTCCTCAC
>NW_013904759.1:0-244 GCF_000517525.1 Limulus polyphemus | reverse complement strand
GAGATGTGGAAGAATGGTGCAGAACATGCAGTACATGTAGTGCTAAAAGGGGACCCAAGCATAAGGAATGCCCACCTTATGAAGAGTTGCCTGAGAATGTGTCAGAGTTTGTGAAAGTGTTATCGGAAAGGATGGATGATATTTACCATCAAGTTCATTGAAACTTGAAAACGTTTGCTGATTCGATGAAGCTATCTTATGATAAGAGATCTACTGAAGTCAGCTTTGTACTAGGAGACAAGGT
>NW_013904758.1:0-245 GCF_000517525.1 Limulus polyphemus | reverse complement strand
ACACAAGATTTATCAATACTGTGTACTATCAATAAGAAGACGCAAGATTTAACAATACTGTGTACTGTCAATAAGAAGACACGAGATTTAACGATAGTGTGTTTTATCAATAAGAAGACACGAGATTTAACGATAGTGTGTTTTATCAATAAGAAGACACGAGATTTAACGAATGTGTGTACTGTCAATAAGAAGACATAAAAATTTAACAATACTGTGTACTGTCAGTAAGAAGACACAAGATT
>NW_013904757.1:0-247 GCF_000517525.1 Limulus polyphemus | reverse complement strand
TTACTGTGTATGTCTACAGATTCAACAGTAGAGCTTGTTTTATTTATTTTACTGTGTATGTCTACAGATTCAACAGTAGAGCCTGCATTATTTATTTTACTGTGTATGTCTACAGATTCAACAGTAGAGCTTGTTTTATTTATTTTACTGTGTATGTCTACAGATTCAACAGTAGAGCCTGCTTTATTTATTTTACTGTGTATGTCTACAGATTCAACAGTAGAGCTTGTTTATTTATTTTACTGTG
>NW_013904756.1:0-245 GCF_000517525.1 Limulus polyphemus | reverse complement strand
CATTCAAAGATAATGTGTACTGTCAATAAGAAGACACAAGATTTAACGATACTGTGTACTGTCAATAAGAAGACACAAGATTTAACAATACTGTGTACTCTCAATAAGAAGACACACGATTTAGCAATATTGTGTACTGTCGATAAGTAGACACAAGATTTAACGATACTGTGTACTGTCAATAAGAAGACACAAGATTTAACGATACTGTGTACTGTCAGTAAGAAAACACAAGATTTAACAAT
>NW_013904755.1:0-245 GCF_000517525.1 Limulus polyphemus | reverse complement strand
ATTTTCTTATAATTATGGTTTGTTCTACGTGTTTTGTCTGTCCTTTCTCTTTATTTCTAATTTTGGAAATTTTGAATCGCATATTCTCTTGAGTTATTTATCGTTTATATATGTGCGTTTCTTTGATATAACCCTCTATTAATGCATTTTCCATGTCGCTTTGAAAGTTTTCTATACTTATTTAATTCTTCAATTGTTTATAACGCTTTCAAATTCTTTACGCTAATTAATGTTTTAAACATTTT
>NW_013904754.1:0-244 GCF_000517525.1 Limulus polyphemus | reverse complement strand
TTTCCATTTGTACTTCTTGCCACTGTTGTTGACTTTCCTGTAACTGTTGGAGACTTTCTTCCTGTTTCCTTTCTTGTTCCAGTTGCCACTGCTGTAATTTTTCTTCTTGTTTATTTTGCTGTTCGAGCTGCCATTGTTGTATGTTTTATTGCCACTGCTGTAATCTTTCTTCTTGTTTCTTTTCTCGTTCTTCTTGTTTCTTTTCTTTTTCCTCTAACAACTGATGTAATTTCTCTTCTTGTTT
>NW_013904753.1:0-289 GCF_000517525.1 Limulus polyphemus | reverse complement strand
GTAGGTGTTTTTTTTTTAATTCTGTTAAACTGTTACATGTTTATAGTTGTTATTTAGTTGGGTCAAACTAGGAGCGTGTTTGTAATTATGTTTTATTTGGTCACGCTGTTGTATGCTTGTAGGTGTTTTTTTTTGTTGTTGTTGTTTAATTCTGTTAAACTGTTACATGTTTATAGTTGTATTTAGTTGGGTCAAACTGGTGCGTGTTTATGGTTCTATTTAATTAGGTCAAACTAGGAGCATGTTTGTATCATAGTTGTGTTTAATTAGGTCAAACTGATACATGTTT
>NW_013904752.1:0-307 GCF_000517525.1 Limulus polyphemus | reverse complement strand
TTCTTATTGACAGGAACACAGTATTGTTAAATCTTGTGTCTTCTTATTGACAGTACACAGTGTTGATAAATCCTGTATCTTCTTATTGACAGGACACAGTATTTTTAAATCTTGTGTCTTTTTATTGACAGTACACAGTATCGTTAAATCGTTTGGCTTGTTATTGATAGTACACAGTATCATTAAATCTTATGAATTGTTATGATAGTACACAGTATGGTTAAATCTTGTGTCTTCTTATTGACAGTACACAGTATTGTTGATTTAACAATACTAATACTGTGTACTGTCAATAAGAAGACACAAA
>NW_013904751.1:0-245 GCF_000517525.1 Limulus polyphemus | reverse complement strand
CAACTATGCAACGAACGTTCATACAAAATTTGGAGATGATCCGTCCAAATGGAACGACGTACTGGTACAAAACGCAAAACGTTCCATAACTCCTTTAAAACAAACAGTAGGAAGGTAAAACTCTGCATATTACTACGCAACGTTGAAGTGTACCTACATAACAAATTTGGTGAAGAATCATCAATTTAGGACCCTCTTCTAACCAGAAATCGAAAAACAATTATTAGCCAAAAGCTTCACTGCAG
>NW_013904750.1:0-343 GCF_000517525.1 Limulus polyphemus | reverse complement strand
CTATTACATCAAAGTAGTGTGGGTTAACATAAGCTAGTACATCAAAGTAGTCTGGGTTAACATAAGCTATTACATCAAAGTAGTCTGGGTTAACATAAGCTATTACCTCAAAGTAGTCTGGGTTAACATAAGCTAGTACATCAAAGTAGCCTGGGTTAACATAAGCTATTACATCAAAGTAATCTGGGTTAACATAAGCTATTACATCAAAGTAGTCTGGTTAACATAAGCTATCACATCAAAGTAGTCTGGGTTAACATAAGCTATTACATCAAAGTAGTCTGGGTTAACATAAGCTAGTACATCAAAGTAGACTGGGTTAACATAAGCTATTACATCAAAG
>NW_013904749.1:0-320 GCF_000517525.1 Limulus polyphemus | reverse complement strand
GACACATTCACAACTTGAAAACTGTACTTTTGTTACGTAAGACACATTCACAACTTGAAAACTGTACTTTTGTTATGTACGACACACTCACAACTTGAAAACTGTACTTTTGTTATGTAAGACACATTCACAACTTGAAAACTGTACTTTTGTTATGTAAGACACATTCACAACTTGAAAAATGTACTTTTGTTACGTAAGACACATTCACAACTTGAAAACTGTACTTTTGTTACGTAAGACACATTCACAACTTGAAAATTGTACTTTTGTTATGTAAGACACATTCACAACTTTAAAACTGTACTTTTGTTATGTAA
>NW_013904748.1:0-246 GCF_000517525.1 Limulus polyphemus | reverse complement strand
CTAATTAATTCAACTTTGACAACCACAGAAATTCAAAATTAAACTTTCAAACAGTTGTAAAATTTGTCACTCACCAAACGCACAGTTAATAAATACGTGTTTGGAAGGGACTTGATACAAACGGTAATGAACAATACCACATAAATATATCAAGATTAATAATTATTTTAGGAATCAGAAAAAGTTAAAGAAGAAGAGAAAACCTAATTAAAAAAACGTAATATTATGAATTTATATAACTTCAAG
>NW_013904747.1:0-245 GCF_000517525.1 Limulus polyphemus | reverse complement strand
TATTAACAGCTTCTCAGTATGTCGTAAACAACAATACGTGATAACAGTATATTAACAGCTTCTCAGTATGTCGTAACCAACAATACGTGATAACAGTATATTAAGAGCTTCTCAGTATGTCGTAAACAACAATACGCGATAACAGTATATTAACAGCTCCTCAGTACGTCGTAACCAACAATATGTGATAACAGTATATTAACAGCTTCTCAGTATGTCGTAACCAACAATACGTGATAACAGTA
>NW_013904746.1:0-245 GCF_000517525.1 Limulus polyphemus | reverse complement strand
TCGAATATTTCTCTATGTGGGCTCTCACCAATTACTCGAATATTTCTCTGTGTGGGCTCTCACCACTTACTCGAATATTTCTCTGTGTGTGCTCTCACCAATTACTCGAATATTTCTCTGTGTGGGCTCTCACCAACTTCTCGAATATTTCTCTGTGTGGGCTCTCACCAATTACTCGAATATTTCTCTGTGTGGGCTCTCACCAATTACTCGAATATTTCTCTGTGTGGGCTCTCACCAATTAC
>NW_013904745.1:0-245 GCF_000517525.1 Limulus polyphemus | reverse complement strand
GTTATTCTAACAATTACTAGTTATTCTAACAATTACTAGTTATTCTAACAATTACTAGCTATTCTAACAATTACTGGTTATTCTAACAATTACTAGTTATTCTAACAATTACTAGCTATTCTAACAATTACTAGTTATTCTAACAATTACAAGCTATTCTAACAATTACTAGTTATTCTAACAATTACTAGTTATTCTAACAATTACTAGCTATTCTAACAATTGCTGGTTATTCTAACAATTAC
>NW_013904744.1:0-246 GCF_000517525.1 Limulus polyphemus | reverse complement strand
CTATTGTTTGGGACGAACAATACTAAAGAAGGGGCAGTGTTACGACAGCGGAAGTCACGCGACGCTGGGAGCATGCGCGCTGGAGTTTCTAGAAGAATCGTGACTTATCGGGGAACCTCACGAATGTCCCAGCATTTCCTAGACGCCCTCTTTTTTTTAGTATATAAGCAGGGGTTAGATTGAAGAGAGATATAATTGGAGTCAAGCGAGCAGTAGGCACCGTAAGTGAAGTGTGTGAATCGCTGT
>NW_013904743.1:0-241 GCF_000517525.1 Limulus polyphemus | reverse complement strand
GGCAGAAAACTGCAGTCAAGGCAGACAAACTTGGTAAATTATTTTGTGAGCCAATCAAAATTAAGATCATTCATGAAATGAATTCATGGCATATTCATAGAATAATTATTGATAAAAATCAGTTAGATTAACAACTTCTAATATATAGAAAAGCCAGTGCATTTTGATAACAGCATGTTCTGACAATTGCTTTTATGTCTTGTTGCTTACCAACAAAAGTATAATATTGTTGTTAGTCTAT
>NW_013904742.1:0-245 GCF_000517525.1 Limulus polyphemus | reverse complement strand
ACACATAGGTGTAACTCTAGTTACAGAATTTATAACCACCATACTCATCTTTAGCCTTACTTGGTACAACTACTAAATGAACACTTAGGTTTAACTCTGGTTACCGAATTTATAACTCCCATAGTTATCTTTAGCGTTATTTGGTACAACAACTCCACGAACACCAAGGTGTAACTTTAGTTACACAATTTATAACCACCATACTCATCTTTAGCCTTACTTGGTACAACTATTCCATGAACACC
>NW_013904741.1:0-276 GCF_000517525.1 Limulus polyphemus | reverse complement strand
ATTAATTATATAGATTTAGCTCTAGGCCCCTAGTGTATATAGATGATCTAACCTTATGTATAATAATAATAGATTAACGTAATTATTTAGATAAGAATCTGTAGAAAAAGCGTTCACCCGCTGGCTAATAATTCAGCAAAGATTTGCACTCACACGTAGGCCTAGGACGCTTGGCCTATAGTAGATGATATAACTAAGTTAGATATAATAATAATAATTTAGATAGATCATAAGAATCTGTATAAAAAAACACTTACCTGCTGGCAAATGATTCAT
>NW_013904740.1:0-245 GCF_000517525.1 Limulus polyphemus | reverse complement strand
TTACAGATTATGTATGCACATTGTGCCACAGTGTTTCTTTGTTAATATTCCGTGGAGAATTAAAAGATGGTAACTTTTCAATATTCCTACATGAAAATTCTATTCCTATCAATAAACATTGGTTTTTGTGTAATAAAATATTTAATTCAATGTTGATAGAAATTTTATTATTGTAGTAAAGTCAACAAAATCTGAGCAGTATACTAGCTAAGTTATAAAATTGTTTTATTAGCACATCTTTTTTC
>NW_013904739.1:0-300 GCF_000517525.1 Limulus polyphemus | reverse complement strand
AAATGGAGATATTTGGGTTATTATTCCACGTCTTATGTAGGTTTATAATAATAGAATTATTATTCACGTCTTATGTATGTTTATAATAATAGAACGGAGATATTTGGGTTATTATTCACGTCTTATGTATGTTTATAATAATAGAATGGAGATATTTGGATTATTATTCACGTCTTATGTAGGTTTATAATAATAGAATGGAGATATTTGGGTTATTATTCACGTCTTATGTAGGTTTATAATAATAAAATGGAGATATTTGGGTTATTATTCACGTCTTATGTATGTTTATAATAATAG
>NW_013904738.1:0-480 GCF_000517525.1 Limulus polyphemus | reverse complement strand
TTATGAATGGTTAGAGTGTACAGATATTGATTATGAATGGTTAGAATGTACAGATATTGATTATGAATGGTTAAGTGTAAAGATATTGATTATGAATGGTTAGAGTGTAAAGATATTGATTATGAATGGTTAGAGTGTAAAGATATTAATTATGAATGGTTAAAGTGTAAAGATATTGATTATGAATGGTTAGAGTGTTCAGATATTAATTATGAATGGTTAGAGTGTACAGATATTGATTATGAATGGTTAGAGTGTACAGATATTGATTATGAATGGTTAGAGTGTACAGATATTGATTATGGAATGGTTAGTGTAAAGATATTAATTATGAATGGTTAGAGTGTACCGATATTGATTATGAATGGTTAGAGTGTAAAGATATTGATTATGAATGGTTAGTGTAAAGATATTAATTATGAATGGTTAGAGTGTACCGATATTGATTATGAATGGTTAGAGTGTAAAGATATTGATTAT
>NW_013904737.1:0-548 GCF_000517525.1 Limulus polyphemus | reverse complement strand
ATATAACTCCTTGTATTTATAACTTATACATAAGTTTTATATAATTCATTGTATTAATAATTTATACATATGCTTTATATAACTACTTGTATTTATAATTTAAACATGTGTTTTATATAGCTCCTTGTATTAATAATTTATACATATGTTTTATATAACTCCTTGTATTTATAATTTATACATATGTTTTATATAACTCCTTGTATTTAATAATTTATACACACGTTTTTATATAACTTCTTGTATTTATAATTTATACATATTTTCATATAACTCCTTGTATTTATAATTTATACATAGTTTTATATAGCTCCTTGTATTTATAATTTATACCCACGTTTTATATAGCTCCTTGTATTAATAATTTATACGTATATTTTATATAACTCCTTGTATTTATAATCTATACATAAGTTTTATATAACTCCTTGTATTTATAATTTATACATACGTTTCTATAATTCATTGTATTAATAATTTATACATATGTTTTATATAACTACTTGTATTTATAATTTAAACATGTGTTTTATATAGCTCCTTGTATT
>NW_013904736.1:0-242 GCF_000517525.1 Limulus polyphemus | reverse complement strand
GCAGGCATATACGGAGTGATGATGTGGTTTAGGTCTTTGGCAGTCTTGTATATAGGGGTAGGAATTTGTGATATGATTGGCCGTAGAGGGCTGTTCTGTTTATGAGTTTTTACGGTTCCGTAGATATATCCGGGCGCATAGTCTCCTATGATAGGTTGGAGAACCTTTTCTTTTGCTTGTTTGTTGACAGTGGCAATCAATTTATTAACGTCTGTTTTTAGTGTTTTTGTCGGGTCAGCTCT
>NW_013904735.1:0-245 GCF_000517525.1 Limulus polyphemus | reverse complement strand
CTGTTAGATTTACATTACATACAATACATGGACTGCTAGATTGACATTACATACAATACATGTACTGCTAGATTTACATTACATACAATACATGGACTGTTAGATTTACACTACATACAATACATGGACTGCTAGATTTACATTACATACAATACATGGACTACTTGATTTACACTACATTCAATACATGGACTGTTAGATTTACACTACATACAATACATAGACTGCTAGATTTACATTACATA
>NW_013904734.1:0-245 GCF_000517525.1 Limulus polyphemus | reverse complement strand
AACCTTCAGACCTTATGTTTTCTCATAGTTACATCCAACACTAATTAAAGGTATAGACAACATGTCCAGTTTAACTTCAGACCTTATGTTTTATCATAGTTACATCCAACACTAGTTAAAGGTATAGGCAACATGTCCAGTTTAACTTCAGACCTTATGTTTTCTCATAGTTACATCCAACACTAATTAAAGGTATAGACAACATGTCCAGTTTAACTTCAGACCTTATGTTTTATCATAGTTAC
>NW_013904733.1:0-245 GCF_000517525.1 Limulus polyphemus | reverse complement strand
TAATTCATTAATAATTAACTGTTGTTAGTATCTTTGGGTGACTACCTTAATACACTAATGTAGCAGGTGAAACACATATGTAATACAATAGGTAATTAAGACCAACTGTAATTCATTAATAATTAATTGTTGCTAGTATCTTTGGGTTACTACCTTAATACACTAATGTAGCAGGTGAAACACATATGTAATACAATAGGTAATTAAGACCTACTGTAATTTATTAATAATTAATTGTTGCTAGT
>NW_013904732.1:0-260 GCF_000517525.1 Limulus polyphemus | reverse complement strand
CTATGCATCACTATCACTGAATATTCCATAGGTTAAGCTATGCATCACTATCACTGAATGCTCCATATGTTCAACTATGCATCACTATCACTGAATGTTCCATAGGTTAAACTATGCATCACTATCACTGAATGTTCCATATGTTAAACTATGCATCACTATCACTGAATGTTCCATAGGTTAAACTATGCATCACTATAACTGAATGTTCCATATGTTAAACTATGCATCACTATCACTGAATGTTCCATATGTTAAAC
>NW_013904731.1:0-244 GCF_000517525.1 Limulus polyphemus | reverse complement strand
GTATTATATCAAGATACACGTGTATTATATCAAGATACACGTGTATTATACGGGAACAGTCTTCATATATTTTTCTATTCTTTCCTTCACGTGACGCTGCTGGCGCATTGGCGCTGGTGGCGTGTGTGAGGAGGTGTGCGTGAATTTCCTAGTTTGTTCGGGACGCCCTCTTTATTCGTCTATAAGCCTGGCGAGAAAAACCAGCGTGATCGAAGAGATATGCAGACAGATTGAAGATAGAGTT
>NW_013904730.1:0-245 GCF_000517525.1 Limulus polyphemus | reverse complement strand
CCATTCCGTTTATCCTTTGATCAACAATGTAGAATTAAAGTGTTACAGAACAACAAGTCTGTTTATCCTTTGTTCAACAATATAGAATTAAAGTGTTTCAGAACAACCATTCCGTTTATCCTTTGTTCAACAATGTAGAATTAAAGTGTATAGAACAACCATTCCGTTTATCCTTTATTCAACAATGTAGAATTAGAGTGTTATAGAACAACCATTCTGTTTATCCTTTGTTCAACAATGTAGAA
>NW_013904729.1:0-316 GCF_000517525.1 Limulus polyphemus | reverse complement strand
GCTTTGATGTCTATATTTTCCATCAAGCTGAAGTCAAGCTGACTGAAAGAGTTGATGATGGTGAAGTGGAACCACACCTGGATAGTTCAACCTCTCTTTTGCAGCAATGTCTGCAGTCATTCTTGCAGGTTCTTCGGCTCAGTCCATCAGCATTATCATGAGATTTTCCTTCTCTATATTCAATATTATAATTATATTGGTCTATTTTTCCGATCCAACGTGCTAGTTGTCCCTCTGGGTTCTTTAATGATCTTAACCAGCATAACGCAGCATGGTCTGTCCTGATGGTAAACCTTGCACCATAGAGGTAAGGGTG
>NW_013904728.1:0-245 GCF_000517525.1 Limulus polyphemus | reverse complement strand
TCAATACACAGTATAGTTAAATCTTGTGTCTTCTTATTGACAGTAGACAGTATTGTTAAATTTTGTGTCTTCTTATTGACAGTACACAGTATCGTTAAATCTTGTGTCCTCTTTTTGACAGTACACAGTATTGCTAAATCGTGTGTCTTCTTATTGACAGTACACAGTCTTGTTAAATCTTGTGTCTTCTTATTGACAGTACACAGTATCGTTAAATCTTTGTTTTCTTATTGACAGTACACAGT
>NW_013904727.1:0-242 GCF_000517525.1 Limulus polyphemus | reverse complement strand
ATGAATAATGATATTGTCAGTAGTAAGTTTAGTTCCTAGTATTGTTTTATGAATAATGATATTGTCAGTAGTAAGTTCAGTTCCTAGTATTGTTTTTATGAATAATGATATTGTTAGTAGTAAGTTCAATTTTTAGTATTGTTTTTATGAATAATGATATTGTCAGTAGTAAGTTCAGTTCCTAGTATTGTTTATAAATAATGATATTGTCAGTAGTAAATTCAGTTCCTAGTATTGTTTTA
>NW_013904726.1:0-245 GCF_000517525.1 Limulus polyphemus | reverse complement strand
CCTTAGAATTACACTGTTGTTCCAGTTGTACGAAACAGCACGATAAACCTTAGAATTACACTGTTGTTCTAGTTGTACGAAACAGCACGATAAACCTTAGAATTACACTGTTGTTCTAGATGTATGAAACAACACGATAAACCTTAGAATTACACTGTTGTTCTAGATGTATGAAACAACATGATAAACCTTAGAATTACACTGTTGTTCTAGATGTACGAAACAACACAATAAACCTTTGAATT
>NW_013904725.1:0-321 GCF_000517525.1 Limulus polyphemus | reverse complement strand
TTCGAATAATTAGCTCATATTCTGTAATTAATTTACTTTGTATTAATTATATTTAACTTCAAATTTGCTTGTACCCTATTCAATGGTCCTCATAAAAATAAGTGCGCCAGGGTCTCAAACTACCTTAATGTGGGCTTGGACAAAGCACCAACAGTCATATGGGAGACATATACTCTCCAGATCTAGAAAGATCTGTAACGTTGAAATGGTACAGGTTTTATTTGACAGTGAAACATCATCCGCCCAACAATGCATCAAAGCAATCAGAAAAAGAACAAAAAACTCGAATCTGTTTTAGGACGAATCAGTAATTAACTTAGT
>NW_013904724.1:0-245 GCF_000517525.1 Limulus polyphemus | reverse complement strand
AACTGACGAATCACCGATTCAGTTGGTATATGAAGCTGTTCAATGCAGTAATCAACTGACGAATCACCGATTCAGCTGGTATATGAAGCTGTCAATGCAGTAATCAACTGACGAATCACCGATTCAGCTGGTATATCAAGCTGTCAATGCAGTAATCAACTGACGAATCACCGATTCAGCTGGTATATCAAGCTGTCAATGCAGTACTCAACTGACGAATCACCGATTCAGCTGGTATATCAAGC
>NW_013904723.1:0-244 GCF_000517525.1 Limulus polyphemus | reverse complement strand
GTGAAGAAGTTAGTATATCTACAAGCATACTAACATATACGACTGAAGTGAAGAAGTTAGTATATCTACAAGCATACTAACATACAAGACTGAAGTAAAGAAGTTAGTATATCTACAAGCATACTAACATACACAACTGAAGTGAAGAAGTTAGTATATCTACAAACATACTAACATACTCGACTGAAGTGAAGAAGTTGGTATATCTACAAGGATACTAACATACACGACTGAAGTGAAGAAA
>NW_013904722.1:0-367 GCF_000517525.1 Limulus polyphemus | reverse complement strand
CCTTGTATATTGTTCAGTAATAACACTGGATAAGTTGTTACTGAACAATATACAGGTATCTTTGTCAAGGACCGGATAACTTTAACAAAGATACTTGTACATTGTTCAGTAACAACACTGGAAACAACACTGGATAACCTTAACAAAGATACCTCTATATTGTTCAGTAACAACACTGGATAAACTTGACAAAGATACCTGTATATTGTTCAGTAATAACACTGGTTAACCTTGACAAAGATACATGTATATTGTTCAGTAACAACACTGGATAAACTTGGCAAAGATACTTGTATATTATTCAGTAACAACACTGGATAACCTTGACAAAGATACTTGTATATTATTCAGTAACAACACTGTATAA
>NW_013904721.1:0-245 GCF_000517525.1 Limulus polyphemus | reverse complement strand
CGTGTCGGGTATTTTAATGTTTATATACACGTGACTTGATGATCCGATGTGTCGGGTATTCTAATGTTTATATACACGTGACTTGATGATCCGATGTGTCGGGTATTTCAGTGTTTATCTGCGTATATAAACACGTGACTTGATGATCCGATGTGTCGGATATTTTAATGTTTATATACACAATATTTGATGATCCTATGTGTCGGGTATTTTAATGTTTATATACACGTGACTTGATGATCCGA
>NW_013904720.1:0-245 GCF_000517525.1 Limulus polyphemus | reverse complement strand
AATGGATCACTGATTTAATTACACTACAATGGATCACTGATTTAATTACACTACAGTGGATCACTGATTCAACTAAAAAACTACAGTGGATCACTGATCTAATTACACTACAATGGATCACTGATTTAATTACACTACAATGGATCACTGATTTAATTACACTACAATGGATCACCGATTTAATTACACTACAGTGGATCATTGATTTAATTACACTACAATGAATCATTGATTAAACTACACTA
>NW_013904719.1:0-245 GCF_000517525.1 Limulus polyphemus | reverse complement strand
ATATTCGTAATCAAACAATTGATAATGTTTTGTGGAACGACCGTCTTGACTGTCTGAAGCTATGTGTATTTGTAATCAAACAATTGATAATGTTTTGTGGAACGACCATCTTGGCTGTCTAGAGCTATATGTATTCGTAATCAAACAATTGATAATGTTTTGTGAAACGACCATCTTGACTGTCTAGACTCTAGAGCTATATGTATTCGTAATCAAACAATTGATAATGTTTTGTGGAGCGACCA
>NW_013904718.1:0-245 GCF_000517525.1 Limulus polyphemus | reverse complement strand
TTATTATATTATGTACAACTAGGATATAAGCTGTAATATACCATCATATTATATTATGTAAAACTAGGATATAAGCTGTAATATACCATCTTATTATATTATGTACAACTAGGATATAAGCTGTAATATACCATCTTATTATATTATGTACAACTAGGATATAAGCTGTAATATACCATCTTATTATATTATGTACAACTAGGATATAAGCTGTAATATACCATCTTATTATATTATGTACAACT
>NW_013904717.1:0-352 GCF_000517525.1 Limulus polyphemus | reverse complement strand
GTAGAGAATTTCACACTATGAATCAAACATCACACAATAATGAAGAATTTATATAGTAGAGAATTTCACACTATGGATCAAACATCCACACATAATGAAGAATTTATATAGTAGAGAATTTCACACTGTGAATCAAACATCCACACATAATGAAGAACTTATATAGTAGAGAATTTCACACTATGGATCAAACATCCACACATAATGAAGAACTTATATAGTAGAGAATTTCACACTGTGAATCAAACATCTACACATAATGAAGAATTTATATAGTAGAGAATTTCACACTGTGAATCAAACATCCACACATAATGAAGAATTTATATAGTAGAGAATTTCACACTATGAA
>NW_013904716.1:0-242 GCF_000517525.1 Limulus polyphemus | reverse complement strand
CATTAGTGTAACTCTTGAGAAATCAACTTGTATACTTGGAAGTAATTCTTAAACATTAGTGTAACTTGAGAAATCAACTTGTATACTTGGTAGTGATGCTTAAACATTAGTGTAACTCTTGAGAAATCAACTTGTATACTTGGTAGTGATGCTTAAGCATTAGCGTAACTCTGAGAAATCAACTTGTATACTTGGAAGTGATGCTTAAACATTAGTGTAACTCTTGAGAAATCAACTTGTAT
>NW_013904715.1:0-245 GCF_000517525.1 Limulus polyphemus | reverse complement strand
CTAGAATTTTGTAAGTAAACGCGCAAAATTGCGGCGAACCTTAATAAAAAAATTCAAAAAGATTCATGTAAATGGGACTAAGTACTGGTACAAAACGCAAAACCTTCAATAACTCCCTTAAAACGCATCGTAGGAAGGTGAAACTTCGCATGATACTGTGGAACGAACTAGTGAATATACATAGCAAAAAAGGTTAAGATCCATCAATTTACAACCCTCTGATAGTAAGAAATCTATAACAGAGC
>NW_013904714.1:0-363 GCF_000517525.1 Limulus polyphemus | reverse complement strand
AACAATAGCTTTGTGTCGATACCAGTCCTCTAATAGTCACTTATACAATAGCTTTGTGTCGATACCAGTCCTCTAATAATTACTTTTATACAATAGCGTTGTGTTGATACCAGACCTCTAATAGTCACTTATTCAATAGCTTTGTGTCGATACCAGTCCTCTAATAGTCACCTATACAATAGCTTTGTGTCGATACCAGTCCTCTAATAGTCACTTTATACAATAGCTTTGTGTCGATACCAGTGTGACTTTTGAGGACTGGTATCGACACAAAGCTATTGTATAAAAGTGACTATTAGAGGACTGATATCGACACAAAGCTATTGTATAGGTGACTATTAGAGGTTTTATACAATAGCTTTG
>NW_013904713.1:0-246 GCF_000517525.1 Limulus polyphemus | reverse complement strand
TTTTCCTCCAACAACAGCTGTAATCTCTCTTCTTGTTTATTTTCTCTTTCCTCCAACCACTGCTGTAATTTTTCTTCTCGTTCTTCTTGTTTCTTTTGCTGCTCTTGTATTGCTGCCATCAACGCTGCTAAGCTGTAGTTTGATTTGCTGCTTCTCGTTTCCATTTTTTTTATTTTCTGTCCCACTCTCTGACACCAATTTGTTACGCCTCCAGTCGTTAGTTAATTTTCCGTAAATTCGTTCTGA
>NW_013904712.1:0-244 GCF_000517525.1 Limulus polyphemus | reverse complement strand
TTAATAAGAAGACACAAGATTTAACGATACTGTGTACTGTCAATAAGAAGGCACAAGATTTAACGATACTGTGTACTGTCAATAAGAAAACAAAAGATATAACGATAATGTGTACTGTCAATAAGAAGACACAAGATTTAACTATACTGTGTACTGTCCATAAGAAGACACAAGATTTAACAATACTGTGTACTCTCAATAAGAAGACACAATATTTAACGATACTGTGTACTGTCAATAAAAA
>NW_013904711.1:0-244 GCF_000517525.1 Limulus polyphemus | reverse complement strand
ACTTGTGTTTTGTTATTGTACAGTACACTGTATCGTTAAATCTTGTGGATTGTTAGTGAGAGTACACAGTATCGTTAAATCTTGTGTCTTCTTATCGACAGTGAACAGTATTGTTAAATTCTGTGTCTTCTTATTGAGAGTACACAGTATCGTTAAATCATGTGTCGTCCTATTGACAGTACACAGCATTGTTAAAACTTGTGTTTTTTTATTGACAGTACACAGTATTGTTAAATTATGTGTC
>NW_013904710.1:0-245 GCF_000517525.1 Limulus polyphemus | reverse complement strand
TGTTTAACATACCACAATACTCATCCTCTAAACGTGTCTAAAACACTACAATACTCATTCTCTAAATGTATTTAACCTACCACAATGCTCATCCTCTAAATGTGGCTAACACCAGAATACTTATATTCTAAATGTGTCTAACACACAACAATACTCATCCCGTAAACGTGTCTAACACACCACAATACTCATCCTCTAAACGTGGCTAACACCACAATACTTATATTCTAAATTTGTCTAACACG
>NW_013904709.1:0-244 GCF_000517525.1 Limulus polyphemus | reverse complement strand
GTTGGTGTAGCTAGATTTACAGTCGAGGTATTTACCCGTGTAGGTGAGTGTCGTATAAACTGTTGGTGTGGTTAGATTTACAGTCGAGGTATTTACCCGTGTAGGTGAGTGTCATATAAACTGTTGGTGTGGCTAGATTTACAGTCGAGGTATTTACCCGTGTAGGTGAGTGTCATATAAACTGTTGGTGTGGTTAGATTTACAGTCGAGGTATTTACCCGTGTAGGTGAGTGTCGTATAAACT
>NW_013904708.1:0-242 GCF_000517525.1 Limulus polyphemus | reverse complement strand
TAAAAGACACAAGAATTTAACAATACTGTGTACTGTAATAAGAAGACACAAGATTTAACAATAGTGTGTACTGTCAATAAGAAGACACAAGATTTAACGATACTGAGTACTCTCAATAACAAGACACAAGATTTAACGATTCTGTGTACTATCTATAAAAAGACACAAGATTTAACGATACTGTGTACTGTCAATAAGAAGACACAAGATTTAACGATACTGTGTAGTGTCAATAAGAAGAC
>NW_013904707.1:0-276 GCF_000517525.1 Limulus polyphemus | reverse complement strand
AAGAGTTTGTTTCAGTAGATAATGTTCTAGGATCTAAGTTGGGTGATTAGCACTTGATGAGTTTGTTTCAGTGGATAATGTTCTAGATCTAAGTTGGGTGATTATCACTTGATGAGTTTGTTTCAGTGGATAATGCTCTAGATCTAAGTCGGGTGATTGTCATTTGAAGAGTTTGTTTCAGTGGATAATGTTCTAGATCTAAATTGGGTGATTATCACTTGATGAGTTTGTTTCAGTAGATAATGTTCTAGATCTAATTTGGGTGATTAGCACTTC
>NW_013904706.1:0-527 GCF_000517525.1 Limulus polyphemus | reverse complement strand
CTGGTGTTACCTTACAATTCATCCAGATAGGATAGTAGCTAGTATTACCTTAAAATTCATTCAGCTTTGATAGTAGCTAGTGTTACCTTACAATTCATCCAGATGGGATAGTAGCAAGTGTTAACTTACAATTCATTAAGCTTCGATAGTAGCTTGTGTTACCTTACAATTCATTCAGCTTGGATAGTAGCTAGTATTCCTTTCCAATTCATTCAGTTTGGAAAGTAACAATAGCTACTATTATCCAAGCTGAATGAATTGTTGTAAGGTAACACTAGCTACTTTCATTCAGCTTGGATAGTAGCTAGTGTTACCTTACAATTCATTCAGCTTGGATAGTAGCTAGTGTTATTTTACAATTCGTTTAGCTTGGATAGTAGCTAGTGTTACCTTACAATTCATCCAGATGGGATAGTAGCTAGTATTTCCTTACAATTCATTCAGCTTGGATAGTAGCTAGTATTACCTTACAATTCATTCAGCTTGGATAGTAGCTAGTTTTACTTTACAATTCATTCAGCTTGGAT
>NW_013904705.1:0-245 GCF_000517525.1 Limulus polyphemus | reverse complement strand
AGTAAACAGTATTGTTAAATCTTTTATCTTCTTATTGACAGTACACAGTATCGTTAAATCTTGTGTCTTCTTATTGAGAGTACACAGTATTGTTAAATCTAGTGTCTTCTTATTGACAGTACACACTATCGTTAAATCTAGTGTCTTCTTATTGACAGTACACACTATCGTTAAATCTTGTGTCTTCTTATTGACAGTACACAGTATCGTTAAATCTTGTGTCTTATTATTGACAGTACACAGTA
>NW_013904704.1:0-276 GCF_000517525.1 Limulus polyphemus | reverse complement strand
TCATCTAAACATTAGCCAATGCAATGTTTGGTTCATCTAACCATTAGGCAATACCAAACACTGTTCATTTAACCCTTAGCCAATACCTAACATTGTTCATCTAACCATTAATCAATACCAAACATTATTCATCTAACCATTAGCCAATACCAAACATTTTTCATCAAATCATTAGCCAATGCCAAATATTGTTCATCTAACCATTAGGCAATACCAAACACTGTTCATCTAACCATTAGCCAATACCAAATATTGTTCATCTCACCATTAGCCAAT
>NW_013904703.1:0-291 GCF_000517525.1 Limulus polyphemus | reverse complement strand
TAAGAATATTAAAATCATCCCAAAATATAAAAGGCCATTACGCCTTCTTATAAAATAAACTCCAGCTCTTGGGTTGTTTTTATTTCGTGTTAGCAAATGTTCACGTTTTTTTATCACTTTTCACGGGATATAATATTTTTCTTCAAAGCAATAATATCTCAATTTCTTGTTTCCCGACTAAAGAAGCACTATCAGATATTTGTCTATTAATTCTGCGTCAAAATAGCACCTTTTTCCAATTTTCTAAATATCAATTTTTTAGCCTTGGCTTTTTGTTGAATAGCTCATGTT
>NW_013904702.1:0-693 GCF_000517525.1 Limulus polyphemus | reverse complement strand
AGGTAAAGCTAAAGATGAGTATTGGTGGTTATAACTTCGGTAACTAGAGTTACACCTAGGTATTCGTGGAGTTGTTGTACCAAATAACGCTAAAAATGAGTATGGGTTACACATTCAGTAACTAGAGTTACACCTAGGTGTTGATGGAGTAGTTGTGCCAAGTAAAGCTAAAGATGAGTATGGTGGTTATAAATTTCGGTAACTAGAGTTACATCTCGGTATTCGTGGAGTTGTTGTACCAAATAACTCTAAAGATGAGTATGGTTTTACGAACACCTTAGGTGTAGCTCTAGTTACCAATTTATAACCACCATACTCATCTTTAGCCTTACTTGGCACAACTACTTCATGAACAACTAGGTGTAACTCTAGTTACAGAATTTATGACCACCATACTCATCTTTAGCCTTACGTGGTACAACTACCCATGAACACTTAGGTTTAACTCTGGTTACCGAATTTATTTAGTTGTTCTACCAAATAACGCAAATGATGAGTATGGTGGTTGTAAATTCGGTAACTATAGTTACACCTAGGTGTTCATGGAGTAGTTGTGCCAGGTAAAGCTAAAGATGAGTATGGTGATTATATATTCGGTAACTAGAGTTACACCTAGGTATTCGTGGAGTTGTTGTACCAAATAACGCTAAAGATGAGTATGTTGGTTCATATTCGGTAACTAGAGTTACAGCC
>NW_013904701.1:0-245 GCF_000517525.1 Limulus polyphemus | reverse complement strand
CTTGAATGTGGTTTCTTAGACGTACTTGTGTTGTGAGCTTCTTGAATGTGGTTTCTTAGACGTACTTGTGTTGTGAGCTTCTTGAATGTGGTTTCTTAGACGTACTTGTGTTGTGAGCTTCTTGAATGTGGTTTCTTAGACGTACTTGTGTTGTGAAGTTCTTGAATGTGGTTTCTTAGATGCACTTGTGTCGTGAAGTTCTTTGATGTGAGTTATTAGATGCACTTGTGTCGTGAAGTTCTTTG
>NW_013904700.1:0-244 GCF_000517525.1 Limulus polyphemus | reverse complement strand
AAAATGATACTGAGGTCATAATGTTACCATATGATATTCAATGACCAAGAAATGATACTGAGATCACAATGTTACCATATGATATTCAATGAACAAGAAAATGATACTGAGGTCACGATGTTATTGTGTGATATTGAATGAACAAGAAAATGATACTGAGGTCATAATGTTACCATATGATATTCAATGAACAAGAAAATGATACTGAGGTCACAATGTTACCATATGATATTCAATGACCAAG
>NW_013904699.1:0-246 GCF_000517525.1 Limulus polyphemus | reverse complement strand
GTAACATTATTAATACTACTATATGATGACTGGAGACATAGAGGTAACATTATTAATACTACTCTATGATGACTGGAGACATAGAGGTGACATTATTAATACTACCTTATGATGACTGGAGACATAGAGGTAACATTATTAATACTACTTTATGATGACTGGAGACATAGAGGTAACATTATTAATACTACTTTATGATGACTGGAGACATAGAGGTGACATTATTAACACTACCTTATGATGACT
>NW_013904698.1:0-245 GCF_000517525.1 Limulus polyphemus | reverse complement strand
TATGGTGGTTATGAATTCGGTAACTATTGTTACACCTAGGTATTTATGGATTAGTTGTATCAAGTAAGGCTAAAATGAGTATGGTGGTTATAATTTCTGTAAGTAGAGTTACACTTAGGTGTTTATGGAGTAGTTGGACCAAGTATGGCTCAAAATGAGTATGGTGGTTACAAATTCGGTGACTAGAGTTACACCTAAGTGTTCATGCAGTAGTTGTACCAAGTAAGGCTAAAGATGATATGGTG
>NW_013904697.1:0-245 GCF_000517525.1 Limulus polyphemus | reverse complement strand
CTGTCAATAAGAAGACACAAGATTTAACAATACTGTGTACTGTCAATAAGAAGACACAAGATTTAACGATACTGTGTACTGTCATTAAGAAGACACAGGATTTAACGATACTGTGTACTTTCAATAAGTAGACACAAGATTTAACAATAGTGTGTACTGTCAATAAGAAGACACAAGATTTAACAAAACTGTGTACTGTCAATAAGAAGACACACGATTTAGCAATACTGTGTACTATCTATAAA
>NW_013904696.1:0-244 GCF_000517525.1 Limulus polyphemus | reverse complement strand
CATGACCACACACGTGTAGATAATGATCACAACTTGAAATATCATGACCACACACATGTGTAGATAAAGATCACAACTTGAAACATCATGACCACACACGGGTGTAGATAAAGATCACAACTTGAAACACCATGACCACACACGTGTGTAGATAACGATCACAACTTAAAATATCATGACCACACACATGTGTAGATAAAGATCACAACTTAAAATATCATGACCACACACGTGTGTAGATAAC
>NW_013904695.1:0-244 GCF_000517525.1 Limulus polyphemus | reverse complement strand
GTGACATGTTCTTATTAATAGTGTCTGAGACTGGTGGAAACATGACATGTTCTAATTAGCAGTGTCTGTGATTGGACGAAACATGACATGTTCTTATTAATAGTGTCTGAGATTGGTGAAACGTGACATGTTCTTATTAATAGTGTCTGAGATTGGTGGAAACGTGACATGTTCTTATTAATAGTGTCTGAGGTTGGTGGAAACATTACATGTTCTTATTAATAGTGTCTGAGATTGGTGGAAA
>NW_013904694.1:0-245 GCF_000517525.1 Limulus polyphemus | reverse complement strand
GTTTGCAGTTTCTTGCCACTTCTTTTAGTGCATTTTTTGTTACTTCATAGTCTGCAGTTTCTTGTCACTTCTTTTAGTGCACTTTTTGTTAGTTCTTAGTCTGCAGTTTCTTGACACTTCTTTTAGTGCACTTAACGTTAGTTCTTAGTCTGCAGTTTTTGTCACTTCTTTTAGTACAGTTTGTGTTAGTTCTTAGTCTGCAGTTTCTTGTGACTTCTTTTAGTGTACTTTGTGTTAGTTCTTAG
>NW_013904693.1:0-245 GCF_000517525.1 Limulus polyphemus | reverse complement strand
CTAAATCGTGTGTCTTCTTTTTGATAGTACACAGTATTGTTAAATCTTGTGTCTTCTTATTGACAGTACACAGTATCGTTAAATCTTGTGTCTTCTTATTGATAGTACACATTATTGTTAAATCTTGTGTCTTGTTATTGAAAGTACACAATATCGTTAAATCTTGTGTCTTCTTTTTGACAGTACACAGTATCGTTAAATCTTGTGTCTTCTTATTGACAGTACACAGTATCGTTAAATCTTGT
>NW_013904692.1:0-245 GCF_000517525.1 Limulus polyphemus | reverse complement strand
GTAAGGCTAAAGATGAATATGGTGTTTATAAATTCCGTAACTAGAGTTACACCTAAATATTCGTAGAGTTGTTGTACCAAATAACGCTACAGATGAGTATGGGGGTTATTAATTCGGTAACTAGAGTTATACCTAGGTGTTCATGGAGTAGTTGTAACAAGCAAAGCTAAAGATGAGTATGGTGGTTATAAATTCGGTAACTAGAGTTACACCTAAGTGTTAATGGAGTAGTTTACCAAGTAAGT
>NW_013904691.1:0-245 GCF_000517525.1 Limulus polyphemus | reverse complement strand
GTGATCCATCCTAACTTGTTAACAGTTATATAGAATGCGATCCACCCTAACTTGTTAACAGTTATATAGAATCGGATCCATCGTGGCTTATTAACAGTTATATAGAATGTGATCCATCCTAACTTGTCAACAGTTATATAGAATGTGATCCATCCTAACTTGTTAACAGTTATATAGAAACGGATCCACCGTGGCTTATTAACAGTTATATAGAATGTGATCCATCCTAACTTGTTAACAGTTAT
>NW_013904690.1:0-249 GCF_000517525.1 Limulus polyphemus | reverse complement strand
TGTTACATGACAAAATAAAACTCGTAGTTTGGTCTAATGACTATATTACATGACAAAATAAAACTCATAGTTTGGTTTAATGACTATGTTACATGACAAATAAAACTCGTAGTTTGGTCTAATGACTATGTTACATGACAAAATAAAACTCGTAGTTTGGTCTAATGACTGTTACATGACAAAATAAAACTCGTAGTTTGGTCTAATGACTGTTACATGACAAAATGAAACTCATAGTTTGGTCTAATG
>NW_013904689.1:0-575 GCF_000517525.1 Limulus polyphemus | reverse complement strand
GTGTACTGTCAAAAAGAAGACACAAGATTTAACAGTACTGAGTCCTGTCAATAAGAAGATACTGTATTTATCAATACTGTGTACTGTCAATAAGAAGACACAAGATTTAACGATACTGTGTACTGTCAATAAGAAGACACAAGATTTAACAATACTGTGTCCTGTCAATAAGAAGAAGATAAAGGATTTATCAATACTGTGTCCTATTGATAAATCCTGTATCTTCTTATTGATACTGTGTACTTATTGACAGTACACAGTATTGATAAATCCTGTATCTTCTTATTGACAGGATACAATATTGTTAAATTTTGTGTCTTCTTATTGACACACTGTGTACTGTCAATTAGAAGACACAAGATTTAACAATACTGTGTCCTGTCAATAAGAAGATACAGGATTTAACAATACTGTGTCCTGTCAATAAGAAGATACAGGATTTATCAATATTGTGTGCTGTCAATAAGAAGATACAGGATTTATCAATACAGTGTACTGTCAAAAAGAAGACACAAAATTTAACAATATTGTATCCTGTCAATAAGAAGATAAATGATTTATCAATACTGTGTACT
>NW_013904688.1:0-243 GCF_000517525.1 Limulus polyphemus | reverse complement strand
TTGTTGTTATGTTAAACTATTAAAGTTTTTTTTCATTACCCATTCAAGCCGTCTCCAACCATTATTAGATATCAAAGAAGTTCCAGACTAGAAAGAAACTTTATATTGTTTGTAAGTTTGTGAAACTTTTGTTTATGACTTGTTTGTAATAACTGTTCGTAATAATTGTTATTGAATATTGTACTGTTGTGTGTATATTAAAACGTATTTGTGTTAAAAACGAAGACGATGTGTATTATTCCA
>NW_013904687.1:0-245 GCF_000517525.1 Limulus polyphemus | reverse complement strand
ATATTGTACCTTTCCCTGGTGTAGTAAATACTCTACATAGTGTACTCTATTCCTGGTGCGGTAAATACTCTACATAGTGTACTCTATCCCTGGTGCAGTAAATACTCTGCATACTGTAACTTATCCAGGTGCAGTAAATACTCTACATACTGTACCCTACAAAGGTGCAATAAATACTCTACATAGTGTACCCTATCCCTGGTGCAGTAAATACTCTACATAGTGTACCCTATCCGTGGTGTAGT
>NW_013904686.1:0-411 GCF_000517525.1 Limulus polyphemus | reverse complement strand
GATTTCCTTATTTGATTCAAGACACAAGGTGTTCGTATTGGACAATGATTCAAGACACAAGGAATACAGGAAATCTGAGTTATAAGATCTGTTCGTATTGGAAAATGATTCAAGACACAAGGAATACAGGAAATCTAAGTTATAAGATCTGTTCGTATTGGACAATTCTTATAACTCTGATTTCCTTTATTCCTTGTGTCTTGAATCATTGTCCAATACGAACAGATCTTATAACTTAGATTTCCTGTATTCCTTGTGTCTTGAATCATTGTCCAATACGAACAGATCTTATAACGAAGATTTCCTGTATTCCTTGTGTCTTGAATCATTTTCCAATACGAACAGATCTTATAACTCAGATTTCCTATATTCCTTATGTCTTGAATCATTGTCCAATACGAACAGATCTTA
>NW_013904685.1:0-245 GCF_000517525.1 Limulus polyphemus | reverse complement strand
CGTGTCCTCTTTAACTTGGATTATAAAACTCGGATATATCTCAATAAACATTCTATTTATAATCATTCAAAGTGTGTAAACATTTTTTTGGGGACACCCTCTATATAAACCCAACATTTACGTATATATATGTAAGCTCAACATTTATGTATATATATATATATAAACCCGACCTTTACATACATATATATGTAAGCTCGACCTTTATGTATATATATAAACCCGACCTTTACATACATATATAT
>NW_013904684.1:0-243 GCF_000517525.1 Limulus polyphemus | reverse complement strand
GAGAAAGAATTATTAATAATGCATTACAGACAAAGTATTGCACTTTGAATAATGTGAGAAAGAATAATAACAATGGATTACAGACAAAGTATTGCACTTTGAATAATGTGAGAAAGAATAATAACAATGGATTACAGACAAAGTGTTGCACTTTGAATAATGTGAGAAAAGAATAATAATAATGCATTACAGACAAAGTATTGCACTTTGAATAATGTGAGAAAGAATTATTAATAATGCATT
>NW_013904683.1:0-262 GCF_000517525.1 Limulus polyphemus | reverse complement strand
GTTAATACATAAGATAGTTAACACTGTAATGACCATTAATACATAAGCTAGTTACAATGTAATGACCGTTAATATGTAAGATAGTTACACTGGAATGACCGTTAATACATAAGATAGTTACTCTGTAATGACAGTTAATACATAAGATAGTTACACTGGAATGACCATTAATACATAAGATAGTTACTCTGTAATGACCGTTAATACATAAGATAGTTACTCTGGAATGACAGTTAATACATAAGATAGTTACTCTGTAATG
>NW_013904682.1:0-244 GCF_000517525.1 Limulus polyphemus | reverse complement strand
GTGAAATACATTCAACCTTACAGTGACATACATTCAACCTTACAGTCAAATACATTCAACCTTACTGTAAAATACATTCAACCTTGCAGTGAAATACATTCAACCTTACAGTGAAATACATTCAACCTTGCAGTGAAATACATTCAACCTTGCAGTGAAATACATTCAACCTTACAGTGACATACATTCAACCTTACAGTCAAATACATTCAACCTTACAGTAAAATACATTCAACCTTGCAGT
>NW_013904681.1:0-244 GCF_000517525.1 Limulus polyphemus | reverse complement strand
GACGTCAGTATCAATACTCTTATAATATAAGCATGTGTTATTCATAACTCGCAGGCACATCCAACAATAGACGTCAGTATCAATACTCTTATAATATATACATGTGTTATTCATAACTCCCAGGCACATCCAACAATACACGTCAGTATCAATACTCTTATAATATATACATATGTTATTCATAACTCCCAGGCACATCCAACAATACATGTCAATATCAATACTCTTATAATATAAGCATGTG
>NW_013904680.1:0-245 GCF_000517525.1 Limulus polyphemus | reverse complement strand
CAACTATACAGTAGTATTATCACGATGTAAATCAACAACACCATTAGTTTATTATCAAATATACAGTAGTATTACCATGATGTAAATACCATTACTTCATTATTAAATATACAGTAATATTATCATGATGTAAACCAACAACACCAATACTTCATTATTAGATATACAGTAGTATTATCACGATGTAAACCAACAACACCATTACTTCATTATTATATATACAGTAGTATTATCACGATGTAAAT
>NW_013904679.1:0-259 GCF_000517525.1 Limulus polyphemus | reverse complement strand
TTCTTTTCTTAATTTCCTATTCAAATAATTATATATTATATGGTAGTTTAGACTATCGACGTTGACATGTATAAATAAATGTATTTGCTTTCAAAATTAACTTTGACAGAGAACGTATCCCCAGAGCGAGAACATATCTATATAGCTAATAAAGGAAATGACTTATGTCTCGTAAAACTTATTTGTTTTTGAAATAATTTATGTAGATCATGAGCTATGTTACAGAATGATTTTAGACAACATCGATAGTAACAACATA
>NW_013904678.1:0-245 GCF_000517525.1 Limulus polyphemus | reverse complement strand
TCTGGACTTAAAGTCAGGTTTCCATCACGTAAAAATGGCTGAAGCAGATAGACCCAAGACAGCATTTAGTTATGGCCAAGGTCTCTGGCAATACCGAGTGATGCCATTCGGGCTCAGTAATGCTCCAGCAACATTTGAGAGGCTGATGGAACGAGTATTGGAAGGCCTACAATGGAGGATAGCCCTAGTGTACCTGGACGATGTCATCGTATTTGCAAAAACTTTTGACGAGGAAATATCCCGGC
>NW_013904677.1:0-618 GCF_000517525.1 Limulus polyphemus | reverse complement strand
CAGGTAGTAACATACCAGTGTCAAAGAAAAACATTAAACAACCGTAGATATTAACGACATTCAAACAGGTTGTAACATACCAGTGTCAGAGACCAACATTAAACAACAGTAGACACTAACGACATTTAAACAGGTAGTAACATGCAAGTGTCAAAGACCAACATTAAACAACAGTAGATATTAACGACATTTAAAGAATGAGTAAGATACCAGTGTCAAAGACCAACATTAAACAACAGTAGGATCTACTGTTGTTTAATGTTGGTCTTTGACACTGGTGTTAATATCTACTGTTGTTTGAATGTTGATCTTTGACATTGGTATGTTATTACATGTTTGAATGTGTTTAAATGTTGTTAAAATCTACTGTTGTTTTATAGTAACATTCCAGTGTCAATGGCCAACATTAAACAACAGTAGATATTAACGATATTCAAACAGGTTGTAACATACCAGTGTCAAAGACCAACATTAAAAAACAGTAGATATTAACGACATTTAAACAAGTAGTAACATACCAATGTCAAAGACCTAACATTAAACAACAGAATATATTAACGTCATTTAAACAGGTAGTAACATACCAGTGTCAAAGGCCAACATTAAACAACAGTAGAT
>NW_013904676.1:0-243 GCF_000517525.1 Limulus polyphemus | reverse complement strand
CTGTGTACTGTCAAAGAGAAGAGACACTATTCGACGATAATGTGTATTGTCAGTAAGAAAACACAAGATTTAACAATAATGTGTCCTGTCAATAAGAAGACACAATATTTAACGATACTGTGTACTGTCAATAAGAAGACACAAGATTTAACGATACTGTGCACTCTCAATAAGGAGACACACGATTTAGCAATACTGTGTACTATCCATAAAAAGACACAAGATTTAACGACACTGTGTACT
>NW_013904675.1:0-242 GCF_000517525.1 Limulus polyphemus | reverse complement strand
GTCTAACACACCACAATACTCATCTCTAAACATGTCTAACACACCACAATATTCATCCACTAAACGTGTCTAACACACCACAATACTCATCCTCTAAACGTGTCTAACACACCACAATACTCATCCACTAAACGTGTCTAACACACCACAATACTCATACCTCTAAACGTGTCTAACACACCACAATACTCATCCTGTAAACATATCTAACACACCACAATATTAATCCTCTAAACGTGTCT
>NW_013904674.1:0-245 GCF_000517525.1 Limulus polyphemus | reverse complement strand
ACCAACCATGAGAATTGTTGGTGTATTAATTAAATTGTATATAATTAGTAATGCAATGAAAAATACATTACGTAAATTGATAGTTGTATACAGAAATAAAGCGAAAATTTGTTGTTCAACACTTAACAAATGTTATTGAAAACACACTAATCGATAATTAGAGAGAACACTCGCAAGACGATGGTTAATTGTCAAATGCAGAAAAACAAACAGAAAACATGACAAATCATGCAAAAAACACAGAA
>NW_013904673.1:0-245 GCF_000517525.1 Limulus polyphemus | reverse complement strand
GCTTCACTGCAGTACACATACGCTTTCAGAAAAGCCAATAAAAGAGTAACATAAAATGACCACAAAAGTCGCAAAAATGACAATATAAGGCTAGAATTTTGCATGAAAATACGCAAGTATGGAACGAACGTTCATACAAAATTTGGAGATGATCCGTCCAAATGGAACGAAGTACTGGTACAAAACGAAAAACCTTCCATAACTCCTTTAAAACAAACAGTAGGAAGGTAAAACTCTGCATATTA
>NW_013904672.1:0-269 GCF_000517525.1 Limulus polyphemus | reverse complement strand
GTGTCCTGTCAATAAGAAGATACAGGATTTATCAATTTTGTGTACTGTCAATAAGAAGACTCATAATTTAACAATACTGTGTCCTGTCAATAAGAAGAAAAGGATTTATCAATACTGTGTACTGTCAATAAGAAGACACAAGATTTAACGATACAGTTAACTAGCATAAAAAGTCATAAGATTTAATGATACTGTGTACTATCAATAACAAGCCAAAAGATTTAACGATACTGTGCTCTGTCAGTAAAAAGACACAAGATTTAACAATA
>NW_013904671.1:0-260 GCF_000517525.1 Limulus polyphemus | reverse complement strand
TAAAGTACTCCAATGCGGTACATAATCAAGATAACCTACACAGCTGACGTACGTGGAAAACATAGGAAAACACACATGGGAAAAACGTTTACCCATGTAAATCACCTGAAGTACCCTAATGTAGTACATAATCAAGATAACCTACACAGTTGACGTATGTGGAAAACATAGGAAAACACACATGGGAAAAACGTTTACCCATGTTAATCACCTGAAGTACCCCAATGTAGTACATAATCAAGATAACCTGCACAGCTGAC
>NW_013904670.1:0-246 GCF_000517525.1 Limulus polyphemus | reverse complement strand
ACACAGTGTATGTCTGTCTTTCTACATAGTGTGTCCGTATTTGACACAGTGTATGTCTGTCTTTCTACATAGTGTGTCCGTCTTTCTACATAGTGTGTCCGACTTTGTACATAGTTGTGTCCGTCTTTGTACATAGTGTGTTCGCTTTCTACATAGTGTGTCCGACTTTGTACATAGTGTGTCCGACTTTGTACATAGTTGTGTCCGTCTTTGTACATAGTGTGTGTGTGTCTTTCTACATAGTGT
>NW_013904669.1:0-244 GCF_000517525.1 Limulus polyphemus | reverse complement strand
GTGTACTGTCGATAAGAAGACACAAGATTTAATAATACTGGGTACTGTCAATATGAAGACACAATATTTAACAATAATGTGTACTATCAATAAGAAAACACAAGATTTAACAATACTCGGTACTGTCCATAAGAAGACACAATATTTAACAATACTGTGTGCTATCAATAAGAAGACACCAGATTTAACGATACTGTGTACTGTCAATAAGAAGATACAAGATTTACAATACTGTGTACTGTCA
>NW_013904668.1:0-245 GCF_000517525.1 Limulus polyphemus | reverse complement strand
AGAATACAGTACACTGTGTAGATTAAAAACAGACAAAGAAACAAATAAGTGAATATAGTACATTGTGTAGGTTAATAACAAACAAACAAGGGAATACAGTACATTGTGTAGGTTAATAACAAACTAACAATTAAGTGAATACAGTACACTGTGTAGATTAATAATAGATAAACAAACAAGTGTATACAGTACATTGTGTAGGTTAATAACAGATAAACAAACAAGTGAATACAGTACATTGTGTA
>NW_013904667.1:0-245 GCF_000517525.1 Limulus polyphemus | reverse complement strand
CATTAAATTGTTGGAAAGGGTTCAGAGAAGGGTTACTAGAATAGTGCCTGGGATGGAGGGGTTGTCATACGAGGAGAGATTGAAATCTTTCAAATTGTTTTCTCTTGAAAAATGAAGGGTTAGGGGGGATTAGATTGAGGTGTTTAAGATTGTAAAGGGAATTGTTCATATTGATGCATCATTTTTTTCATATTTAACAGTGATAATAGTAGGACTATGGGATACAAATATAAATTTTGGCAGGA
>NW_013904666.1:0-244 GCF_000517525.1 Limulus polyphemus | reverse complement strand
TTCAGGATAATAATGTCTCTGAAACAGAAATCACAACTTTAGGAGCAAGACTCATATCCTCAAAGCGAAGGCTATGATTAAGAGAAATATCCCTTGATCCAACAATCCATTGCGATGGAGCTGGAGATATTTTCTAGTATCATTAAGCAGACAGAGGGTACAAAAGACCACTGGTTCTATACTGGGGGAACTAGACAGTTATGTGTGGTCAAATATGTTTACTGTGTTTCTAATTTACCCAGCC
>NW_013904665.1:0-245 GCF_000517525.1 Limulus polyphemus | reverse complement strand
TATCCAGTAAAATTTTTGTCGTCGGTGACTCAATGTCTTCTTGATTCCGAGATGTCCTTCTGTTAAATTATCATGGGATTGACGCGGTACAACTTCCCGTAATTTCCTCGGTATAACTGTTTGCCAAGTCGTCACTTTCCCATTTCCGTACAAGAATACCATCTGCAAGCTTTAACTGATCCCATTGCACCCAATAGTGCTTTGTGACAGGGCTTAGACTAGACACCTTCTCCCAAGCAGGGCGC
>NW_013904664.1:0-245 GCF_000517525.1 Limulus polyphemus | reverse complement strand
TGGTAATAGGATATATACACCTGTAATTTAGTTATAATGGTAATAGGATATATATATATACCTGTAATTTAGTTATAATGGTAATAGGATATATATACATCTGTAATTTAGTTATAATGGTAATAGGATATATGCACCGGTAATTTAGTTATAATGGTAATAGGATATATACACCTGTAATTTAGTTATAATGGTAATAGGATATATACACTTGTAATTTAGTTATAATGGTAATAGGATATATA
>NW_013904663.1:0-245 GCF_000517525.1 Limulus polyphemus | reverse complement strand
AGAAGAAACACGATTTAGCAATACTGTGTACTATCTATAAAAAGACAAAAGATTTAACGATACTGTGTATTGTCAATAAGAAGACAGAAGATTTAATGATACTGTGTACTTTCAATAAGAAGACACAAGATTTAACGATACTGTGTACTGTCAATAAGAAGACACAAGATTTAACAAAACTGTGTATTGTCAATAAGAGGACACACGATTTAACAATACTGTGAACTGTCAATAAGAAGACAGAA
>NW_013904662.1:0-243 GCF_000517525.1 Limulus polyphemus | reverse complement strand
AAATCTTGTGTCTTCTTATTGATAGTACACAATATCATTAAATCTTGTGTCTTCTTATTGACAGTACACAGTATTGTTAAATCTTGTGTCTTCTTATTGACAGTACACAGTATTGTTAAATACTTGTGTATTCTTATTGACAGTACACAGTATCGTTAAATCTTGTGTCTTCTTATTGACAGTACACAGTATCGTAAATTTGTGTCTTCTTATTGACAGGACACATTATTGTTAAATCTCGTG
>NW_013904661.1:0-245 GCF_000517525.1 Limulus polyphemus | reverse complement strand
GGCTAACAATACAGAAGTTACAACAATGCGGCTCACGTGCACTTGTTACCGTATCAAATAACATAAAGGTAACCTTTGGTCTATACAAAGTAACTTGTCTTGGCTGTGTTTTAATCAACTAGTATTTTGTAAAATACAGTCACATTTCAATTATTATACATTATATATGTATATGTATATCAAAGTATTGTCCAGTTGCCTGATTGGAAGATTGTACAAATTAAGTATTGTTGAGTTGCCTGATT
>NW_013904660.1:0-473 GCF_000517525.1 Limulus polyphemus | reverse complement strand
CGTACAGTTATCAAACATGCAAGGATACTTTCATCATCTACGTACAGTTATCAAACATACAACGATACTTTCATTATCTATCATCTACGTACAGTTATCAAACATACAACGATACTTTCATTATCTATCATCTACGTACAGTTATCAAACATACAACGATACTTTCATTATCTATCATCTACGTACAGTTATCAAACAAGCAAGGATACTTTCATCATCTATCATCTATGTACAGTTATCAAACAAGCAAGGATACTTTCATCATCTATCATCTACGTACAGTTATCAAACATACAACGATACTTTCATTATCTATCATCTACGTACAGTTATCAAACATACAACGATACTTTCATTATCTATCATCTACGTACAGTTATCAAACATGCAAGGATACTTTCATCATCTACGTACAGTTATCAAACAAGCAAGGGTGCTTTCATCATCTACGTACAGTTATCAAACATACAACG
>NW_013904659.1:0-245 GCF_000517525.1 Limulus polyphemus | reverse complement strand
AGTTGGGTAGGTCTTGTGTGCCATACTTTCCAAAACCTGTGCCAGCTCTTGCAGGCTCTCCCCTTTAGCACAGACTCTAGTCCTAAACTTAGCCCTGTAGACTTCTGACTGATTTTGAGTTCCATACCTGAGTTCTAGAGCTGACACCAGTGCTCTATAGTTGTGCCCGTCGTCTGCTGACAACTGTCCAAGTACTTCCAGTGGTTGTCCCTTCAAGCTAGTTGCCAGATATACTGCTTTCTGCT
>NW_013904658.1:0-244 GCF_000517525.1 Limulus polyphemus | reverse complement strand
TGTAAGAAAGACTAATAATACAGCTATCAAAGTCGAAAATATCTAGTCTAAGAAGGTCTAAAAAATCAGTTATGAAAGTCGACCAAATCGAGTGGAAGAAAACTAATAACACGTTTTCAAAGTCAAAAATATCTACTGGAAAACTGACTAAAGGACCCTTATCAATGTCAACAAAAACTGGAGGAAGGAAGACCAAATGTCCGTTATAACAGTCGACCAAATATAGTTGAAAACTTACTAAAGC
>NW_013904657.1:0-243 GCF_000517525.1 Limulus polyphemus | reverse complement strand
AGGTAATGAGTAATTGAACTGCAGTCACACGGTATTGTTGAAGTTAACGTTCGTTCGTTACAGTGTTGTTTTAGCGCGAGTATTGAGATTAAGTGTATCGCAGAGTTATATTCGGAAAGAATAAACCAGTTTTATTAAGTAAAGACTTGTGTCGTTAAAGTTTCGTTGGAACGAAGTTACGGAAAGTTAATTAACAAACGGAGACGTAACAGTATTTAACAGTGAGAATAGTAGGATTAGGGG
>NW_013904656.1:0-245 GCF_000517525.1 Limulus polyphemus | reverse complement strand
ACATACCAGCTACTATCCATCTATAATAAAAGACCGATCAGTCACTATCCATCCATAATAAAAGACCTACCAGCCACTATCCATATATAATGAAAGACCTACCAGCCACTTTTCATCTTTATTAAAAGACCTGCCAGCTACTATCCATCAATAATAAACGATCCTGCGAGTCACTATCCATCTATAATAAAAACCTACCAGCCACTATCCATCTGTAGTAAAAGACCTAACAGCCACAATCCATC
>NW_013904655.1:0-245 GCF_000517525.1 Limulus polyphemus | reverse complement strand
AATAGTGCAGAATATTATAGTTAGTTGTTTCATTGAATTTATTATTGTTTGTTTGCAGTTGATTGTGTTGTTGACCTAGGTATGTGTGTATAATTTTTTTCGATGGTTTTTGAAGAAAATTTATTGACGTTGAGAAAGTGTTGTTTTAATTGTTTCATTTACTCGTTAATTGTATCTGGTAAGCACAGTTTTGTGGCTGTGTTTATACATACATCACCTTTTATATTTCCCAGATTTTCATTTTT
>NW_013904654.1:0-246 GCF_000517525.1 Limulus polyphemus | reverse complement strand
GCTTGATTTAAACGTTCCAGTTGCTGACTATAGATCTCTGCATTAACAGTTCGCTGTGGATTGAGGAGTTCGAAATGAATTACTCCTTTAATGTCCCACCAAATGCAAAGCTTCACTTTCTGCGGATGGAGTCCAGGTTTTTGGGTCGGAAGTGTTTTTTTCTCTAGGACTGAGCCATTATTTTTGGCGTTTAATATTCGCATAGGGAATCCATTTTTCATCACCGGTGACAATTCTATCCAGTAA
>NW_013904653.1:0-516 GCF_000517525.1 Limulus polyphemus | reverse complement strand
TGTAACTATAGTTTCCGAAATTATAACCACGATATTCATCTTTATCTTACTTGGTAAAACTACTCCATGAACACTTAGGTGTAACTCTAGTTACATAATTTATAACCACCATATTCATCTTTAGCTTTACTTGGTAAAACTACTCCATGAACACTTAGGTGTATCTCTAGTTACATAATTTATAACCACCATACTTATCTTTAGCCTTACTTTGAATATGGTGGTTATGAATTCGGAAACATCTTTAGCTTTACTTGGTACAATTACTCCATGAACACTTAGGTGTATCTCTAGTTACATAATTTATAACCACCATATTCATATTTATCTTACTTGGTACAACTACTCAATGAACACTTAGGTGTATCTCTAGTTACATAATTTATAACCACCATACTCATCTTTAGCCTTACTTGGTACAACTACTCCATGAACTCTTAGGTGTAACTCTAGTTTCCGAATTTATAACCACGATATTCATCATAAGCCTTACTTGGTACAACTACTCCATGAACA
>NW_013904652.1:0-395 GCF_000517525.1 Limulus polyphemus | reverse complement strand
TTAATTCATATACGTATCTATAAGTTAAAGTAAAAACTTCCGGGTTTATAAAATTTTCAATAAACCCATTCTAATAAAAATAAAGATATAAATTTGCTATACAAATAGAATAGTTAGCTCCCATTGGAACAAAATTTTATAAACCCGGAAACAATAAACCTATTCTAATAAAAATAAATAAATAAATTTGCTATACAAATAGAATAGTTAGCTCCCATTGGAACTCCTATTACTTGTTTAAATACCTGGTTATTGAAAAGAATATATTATAAATACAGAAACTTAACACATCTTTTATATTTGTCTATTAGTTAAGGCAATGACACTTAACTACATAAAAAATTGTGTCAACTATAATTTATCCTAGCGAGCTGATGATAGTAATTATAAGATGT
>NW_013904651.1:0-246 GCF_000517525.1 Limulus polyphemus | reverse complement strand
AGAATTACCAGTGTCGAAGG
This sequence comes from Limulus polyphemus, assembly GCF_000517525.1. Lineage (NCBI taxonomy): Eukaryota > Metazoa > Arthropoda > Merostomata > Xiphosura > Limulidae > Limulus > Limulus polyphemus. Next base: position 226 of record NW_013904651.1, on the reverse strand, counting down.
CGAGGTCGCCTACTAAGCCTAATCCTGTAACTTATGTTACAAGCCTACGTACTTCGCGTATCTCTTCTAAACTGCTGACAGTAGATACACCAATGTTTCAGTCTCAGTTGCGTAAAATTAGTAAATCCTCAGAAAGAAAAGTACCGATTGTCATCATCACCCGGTATTCCCAGGCAGTCACCCTCCCAAGTACTAATCGGGCCCGACGTTGTTTTTTTTTTTTTTT
>NW_013904650.1:0-516 GCF_000517525.1 Limulus polyphemus | reverse complement strand
AATTACTTGGCTTTCTTCATGAATGATCTTGAACAGAATTACTTGGCTTTCTTCATGAATGATCTTTCCCAGAACTACTTGGCTTTCTTCATGAATGATCTTCATCAGGTCTGCTAGGCTTTCTTCATGAATGATCTTCCTCAGAACTACTTGGCTTTCCTCATGAATGATCTTCCTCAGAACTACTTGGCTTTCTTCATGAATGATCTTCCTCAGATTTACTTGGCTTTTTTCATGAATGATCTTATTCATGAAGAAAGCCTAGCAGACCTGATGCATGAATGATCTTTCCCAGAACTACTTGGCTTTCTTCATGAATGATCTTCCTCAGAACTACTTGGCTTTCTTCATGAATGATCTTCAACAGAATTACTTGGGTTTCTTCATGAATGATCTTCAACAGAACTACTTGGCTTTTCTCATGAATGATCTTCAACAGAACTACTTGGCTTTTCTCATGAATTATCTTCATCAGGTCTGCTAGGCTTTTCTCATGAATTATCTTCATCAGGTCTA
>NW_013904649.1:0-251 GCF_000517525.1 Limulus polyphemus | reverse complement strand
GAAGACACAAGATAAAACGATACTGTGTACTGTCAATAAGAAGACACAAGATTTAACGATACTGTGTACTGTCAATAAGAAGACACAAGATTTAACAATACTGTGTACTCTCAATAAGAAGACACAAGATTTAACAATACTGTGTACTGTCAATAAGAAGACACAAGATTTAACAATACTGTGTACTTTCAATAAGAAGACACAAGATTTAACGGTACTGTGTACTATCTATGAAAAGACACAAGATTTAA
>NW_013904648.1:0-245 GCF_000517525.1 Limulus polyphemus | reverse complement strand
CACTGAGTTCCTTAACGTGTTACACGAAATGAGAAGGCAAAACAATAATTATATAGGTGGAGAAATTACAAAATTCATAAGAAAACAAACAAGATGAAATACTCGACAAATTAAGATAAGTTTATTGACGAATGTGACAACATTTTGGGCAACAGTTTCCAGTAAGAAGAAAACGGCTATGAGAAGAGACAAAGTATAATGAAGAATTGAAGCAATTGTGGATATTTTTATATATTCGGGAGCGT
>NW_013904647.1:0-240 GCF_000517525.1 Limulus polyphemus | reverse complement strand
GAGAAAACACAAGTATTTAACACTAATTTATCCTTTCAATAAGAAGACACAAGATTTAACAGTAATGTGTACTGTCAATAAGAAGACAAAAGATTTAATGATACTGTGTACTGTCAATAAGAAGACACAAGATTTAAAAATACAGTGTACTATCAATAAGAACACACAAGATTTAACAATACTGTGTACTCTCAAGAAGAAGACACAATATTCAAAGATAATGTGTACTGTCAATAAGAA
>NW_013904646.1:0-245 GCF_000517525.1 Limulus polyphemus | reverse complement strand
TTCATGGAGTAGTTGTATCAAGTAAGGCTAAAAATAAGTATGGGGGTTATAAATTCGGTAACTAGAGTAACACCTAGGTGTCCGTGAAGTTGTTGTACCAAGTAATGGTAACGATGAATATGGTAGTTATAAATTCGGTAACAAGAGTTACACCTAGGTATTCGTGGAGTTGTTGTACCAAATAACGCTACAGATGAGTATGGTGGTTACAAATTCGGTAACTAGAGTTACACCTAGGTGTTCGT
>NW_013904645.1:0-243 GCF_000517525.1 Limulus polyphemus | reverse complement strand
GTACAAAACGCAAAACCTTCCATAACTCCTTTAAAACAAACAGTAGGAAGGTAAAACTCTGCATATTACTACGCAACGTTAAAGTGTACCTACATACCAAATTTGGTGAAGAATCATCAATTTAGGACCCTCTGGTAACAAGAAATCGAAAAACAATCACGTAAACCAAAGTCTTCACTGCAGTACACATACGCTTTCAGAAAAGCCAATAAAAGAGTAACATAAAACGACCACAAAAGTCGC
>NW_013904644.1:0-389 GCF_000517525.1 Limulus polyphemus | reverse complement strand
CCCATGTCTTGTTAAAGTATGGTACAACTATCGTGTTAATGTATGTTACCCATGTCTTGTTAAAGTATGGTAACCACCGTGTTAGTGTATGTTACCCATGTCTTGTTAAAGTATGGTACAACCAACGTGTTAGTGAATGTTATCCGTATGTTATCCATATACTGGTAAAGTATGGTACAACCACCGTGTTAGTGTATGTTATCCATGTACTGGTAAAGTATGGTACAACCAACGTGTTAGTGTATGTTATCCATGTACTGGTAAAGTATGGTACAACTACCGTATTAGTGTATGTTACCCATTTACTGTTAAAGTATGGTAAAACCAACGTGTTAGTGTATGTTATCCATGTACTGGTAAAGTATGGTACAACCACCGTGTTAGTGTAT
>NW_013904643.1:0-245 GCF_000517525.1 Limulus polyphemus | reverse complement strand
AAATGTGTTTAACTATAGATGCAACAAATCATTCAGCTTCCAAATGTCTCACTAAACACCATTTTGATACCACCAAGCGACAACCTCCCCGCGCTAACAAAGATATTGAAACGAAAATCGCGGATATGAGGAAAAAGATCAGGAACGTTTCGCAAAAACATAGGAATCATCAAACTAAACCCAACTTAAAACCCCAAGAACAACTAGCTTTTAAAAAGCTTAAAAAAGATAATAACAATTCAGAA
>NW_013904642.1:0-245 GCF_000517525.1 Limulus polyphemus | reverse complement strand
GCCAAGTTCAACATTAAACTAGGAAGATCATCAACATAATGATCGAAATACTGGCCAAGTTCAACATTAAACTAGGAAGATCATCAACCTAATGATCGAAACACTGGCCAAGTTCAACATTAAACTAGGAAGATCATCAACATAATGATCGAAACACTGGCCAAGTTCAACATTAAACTAGAAAGATCGTCAACCTAATGATCGAAACACTGGCCAAGTTCAACATTAAACTAGGAAGATCGTCA
>NW_013904641.1:0-356 GCF_000517525.1 Limulus polyphemus | reverse complement strand
GTCTGACTACATGTGTAACAATCCTCTAGAGATATTACTGAACATCAGTCTGACTACATGTATAACATCCTCTAGAGATATAACTGAACATCAGTCTGACCACATGTGTAACATATTACTAAACATCAGTCTGACTACATGTATAACATCCTCTAGAGATATTACTAAACATCAGTCTAACTACATGTGTAACATCCTCTAGAAGTATTACTGAACATCAGTCTGACTACAGGTGTAACATCCTCTAGAAGTATTACTGAACATCTAGTCTGACTACATGTTAACATCCTCTAGAAGTATTACTGAACATCAGTCTGACTACAGGTGTAACATCCTCTAGATATTACTAAACATCA
>NW_013904640.1:0-743 GCF_000517525.1 Limulus polyphemus | reverse complement strand
CAAGATTTAACGATACTGTGTACTTTCAATAAGAAGACACAAGATTTAACGATACTGTGTACTTTATATAAGAATACACAAGATTTAACGATACTGTGTACTGTCAATAAAAAGACACAAGATTTAACGTTACTGTGTACTCTCAATAAGAAGACTCAGTATCGTTAAATCTTGTGTACTTTATATAAGAATACACAAGATTTAACGATACTGTGTACTATCTATAAAAAGACACAAGATTTAACGATACTGTGTACTGTCAATAAGAAGACACAAGATTTAACGATACTGTGTAGTCTTCTTATTCAAAGAAATTTTGTGTCTTCTTATTGACAGTACAGATTATCGTTAAATCTTGTGTCTTCTTATTGACAGTACACAGTATCGTTAAATCTTGTGTCTTTTTATTGATAGTACACAGTATTGTTAAATCGTGTGTCTACTTATTGACAGTACAAAGTTTTGTAAATCTTGTCACATTATCGTTTACTGTCAATAAGGAAGACACAAGATTTAACGATACTGTGTACTTTCAATAAGAAGACACAAGATTTAACGATACTGTGTACTTTATATAAGAAGACACAAGATTTAACGATACTGTGTACTGTCAATAAGAAGACACAAGATTTAACGATACTGTGTACTTTATTTAAGAAGACACAAGATTTAACGATACTGTGTACTGTCAATAAGAAGACACAAGATTTAACGATACTGTGTACTGTCATAAGAATACACAA
>NW_013904639.1:0-243 GCF_000517525.1 Limulus polyphemus | reverse complement strand
ATGATAGTAAACTAGCTATAGTACAGGATGATAGTAAACTAGCTATAGTACAGGATGATAGTAAACTAGCTACATTACAAGATGATAGTAAACTAGCTACATTACAGGATGATAGTAAACTAGCTACATTACAAGATGATAGTAAACTAGCTATAGTACAGGATGATAGTAAACTAGCTATAGTACAGGATGATAGTAAACTAGCTATAGTACAGGATGATAGTAAACTAGCTACATTACAGG
>NW_013904638.1:0-244 GCF_000517525.1 Limulus polyphemus | reverse complement strand
TATTGTTAGACCATACAGTCCGACGACGGATGGTAAGTATGACAGAAATTGTTACATCATACAGTCCGACGACAGATGATGGTAAGTATGACAGATATTGTTAGACCATACAGTCCGACGACGGATGGTAAGTATGACAGAAATTGTTAGACCATACAGTCCGACGACGGATGGTAAGTATGACAGATATTGTTAGACCATACAGTCCGACGACGGTTGGTAAGTATGACAGAAATTGTTACAT
>NW_013904637.1:0-302 GCF_000517525.1 Limulus polyphemus | reverse complement strand
CTTTACTTTAGCTCCACATGTAACTTAATATTGTAAATAATCATCAACTCTATTCCTGTGATAGCTTTACTTTAGCTCCACATGTAACTTAATATTGTAAATAATCATCATCAACTCTATTCCTGTGCTAGCTTTACTTCAGCTCCACATGTAACTTAATATTGTAAATAATCATCATTAACTCTATTCCTGTGATAGCTTTACTTTAACTCCACATGTAACTTAATATTTTGAATAATCATCATTAACTCTATTCCTGTGATAGCTTTACTTTAGCTCCACATGTAACTTAATATTGTAAA
>NW_013904636.1:0-246 GCF_000517525.1 Limulus polyphemus | reverse complement strand
CTGTATATTTTGTATAGCTTGCGAATTATGTTCCTTCCTCCCAACTGTATATTTTGTATAGCTTGCGAACTATGTTCCTTCCTCCCAACTGTATATTTTGTATAGCTTGCGAACTATGTTCCTTCCTCCCAACTGTATATTTTGTATAGCTTGCGAATTATGTTCCTTCCTCACAACTGTATATTTTGTATAGCTTGCGAACTATGTTCCTTCCTCCCAACTGTATATTTTGTATAGCTTGCGAAC
>NW_013904635.1:0-244 GCF_000517525.1 Limulus polyphemus | reverse complement strand
TGATGTATACACTCGTCATTAGCAACTGTTAGAACGTATCGTCGGTAACAATATGATGTTGTATACACTCGTCATTAGCAACTGTTAGAACGTATCGTCGGTAACAATATGATGTTGTATGCAGTCGTCATTAGCAACTGTTAGAACGTATCGTCGGTAATAATATGATGTATACACTCGTCATTAGCAACTGTTAGAACGTATCGTCGGTAACAATATGATGTTGTATATACTCGTCATTAGT
>NW_013904634.1:0-245 GCF_000517525.1 Limulus polyphemus | reverse complement strand
TGAGTGACCTCAACAACCATAACTACTTGATACCAATACTTCTTTTTAAGTTCGTTGGGAGTGGCCTCGACAACCATAACTGTTTAGGATCATTTCTTCTCTTTAAGTGCGCTGGGAATGGCCTCAACAACCATAACTGATTGAAACCCATTCTTCTCTTTAATTGAGTTGAGAGTGGCTTCAGCAAACATAACTACTTGATACCAATACTTCCTTTTTAAGTGAGTTGGGAGTGGTCTCAACAA
>NW_013904633.1:0-471 GCF_000517525.1 Limulus polyphemus | reverse complement strand
TTAGAGTGACTTTTAACAGTTTAAATCGTTATGCTAGACTAATTATTCTATAGTGACTTGGAACAGTTTAAATCGTTATTCTAGACTAATTCTTCTATAGTAACTTTGAACAGTTTAAATCGTTATACCAAACAAATTCTTCTAGAGTGACTTGGAACAGTTTAAATCGTTATACTAGACAAATTCTTCTATAATAACTTGGAACAGTTTAAATCGTTATACTAGAAAAATTGTTCTTGAGTGACACAAATTCTTCTATAGTAACTTGGAACAGTTTAAATCGTTATACTAGACAAATTCTTCTAGAGTGACTTTGAACAGTTTAAATCGTTATATTAGTCAAATTCTTCTAGAGTGACTTTTATAACGATTTAAACTGTTGAAAGTCACTCTAAAAGAATTTGTCTAGTATAACGATTTAAACTGTACTTTAGTCAAATTCTACAATAGTAACTTGGAACAATTTAAATC
>NW_013904632.1:0-245 GCF_000517525.1 Limulus polyphemus | reverse complement strand
ATTCCTTTTTAATGACTTCACTTAATATGTTGTGTATGTGGTTATGATCATTAACTTTCCTTTACTACTCAGAATACATTCATTTTTAATGACTTCACTTATTATGTTGTGTATGTGGTTATGATCATTAACTTTCCTTTACTACTCAGAATACATTCCTTTTTAATGACTTCACTTAGTATGTTGTGTATGTGGTTATGATCATTAACTTTCCTTTACTACTCAGAATACATTCATTTTTAATG
>NW_013904631.1:0-245 GCF_000517525.1 Limulus polyphemus | reverse complement strand
AGCCTTACTTGGTACAACTACTCCATGAAAACCTAGGTGTAACTTTAGTTACAGAACTTATAGCCACCATACTAATCTTTAGCCTTACTTGGCACAACTACTCCATGAACACCTAGGTGTAACTGTAGTTACAGAATTTATAACCACCATACTCATCTTTAGCCATACTTGTTAAACTACTCCATGAACACCTAGGTGTAACTATAGTTCCCGAATTTATAACCACCATACTCATCTTTAGCGTT
>NW_013904630.1:0-245 GCF_000517525.1 Limulus polyphemus | reverse complement strand
ATGTGTCTGTGTGTGGTTAACTACATCTTGATGTGTCTGTGTGTGGTTAACTACATCTTGATGTCTGTGTGTGGTTAACTACATCTTGATGTGTGTGTGTGTGGTTAACTACATCTTGATGTGTGTGTGTGTGGTTAACTACATCTTGATGTGTGTGTGGTTAACTACAGCTTGATGTGTGTGTGTGGTTAACTACAGCTTGATGTGTGTGTGGTTAACTACATCTTGATGTGTGTGTGTGTGGT
>NW_013904629.1:0-446 GCF_000517525.1 Limulus polyphemus | reverse complement strand
AAACAGTTTCAGGTGTATAGAGTACACTGTGAACAGTTTCATTTGTATAGAGTACACTGTGAACAGTTTCAGGTAGTGTACTCTATTCACCTGAAACTGTTCACAGTGTACTCTATACACCTGAAACTGTTCACAGTGTACTCTATACACCTGAAACTGTTCACAGTATACTCTATACACCTGAAACTGTTCACAGTATATTACTGTGAACAGTTTCAACTGTATGGAGTACACTGTGAACAGTTTCAGGTGAATAGAGTACACTGTGAACAGTTTCATGTGTATAGAGTACACTGTGAACAGTTTCAGGTGTATTGAGTATACTGTGAACAGTTTCAGGTGTATAGAGTACACTGTGAACAGTTTCAGGTGTACGGAGTACACTGAACAGTTTCAGGTGTACGGAGTACACTGTGAACAGTTTCAGGTGTATAGAGTACACTGTG
>NW_013904628.1:0-247 GCF_000517525.1 Limulus polyphemus | reverse complement strand
TCTCAATAGATGGAGAAACAAATTAAGAAAAAAATACTTGGATGTTTAATTATCTCTCAATAGATGGAGAAAAAATTAAGAAAAAATACTTAGAAGTTCAGTTATCTCTCAATAGATGGAGAAAAAAATACTTGGATGTTCAGTTATCTCTCAATAAATGGAGAAAAAATACTTGGAAGTTCAGTTATCTCTCAATGGATAAAGACTGTGCTAAACTATTATTAAAAACCTTTAGTTAAAACACAAT
>NW_013904627.1:0-245 GCF_000517525.1 Limulus polyphemus | reverse complement strand
ACCCAAACCTGAACACTACCGAAAACACTTCTGACAAAGATCTCGCCAATAATAACGACTCAAATTAAACTAGTCACCCAAACTTGAACACTACCGAAAACACTTCTGTCGAAGATCTCAACAATAATAGCGACACATCTTAAACTAGTCACCCAAACCTGAACACTACCGAAAACACTTCTGACAAAGATCTCAACAATAATAACGAATCATCGTAAACTAGTCACCCAAACCTGAACACTACC
>NW_013904626.1:0-393 GCF_000517525.1 Limulus polyphemus | reverse complement strand
TTGAATGCGCTAACCCCTAAGAAAATAATTCCTTTGTGCCTGCCACGGCTTGAACCTGGGACCTTCCGCGTGTTAGGCGGATGTGATAGCCACTACACCACAAGCACTTATTTTCTATTTTTGTCTAATTCTGATAATTTCATAATGTATACAAATGTAACTTTTGAAACTTTCAACTTACGTAATGTATTTGAAAGCCTTATAGTAGTGTAAAAAAAACAAAAAACTTTGCCTATCAAGGATAGATCTTGGTATATGTTTGTTGTACAACAAATACAATAGTCATTACTCCTTCAACTTTTTTACAACTTAAGTATTAGCTATCATTATTGTAAACTTAGGGGTTAAAGCTTAGTGACTATGTCTGTAAATATAACACAAAAATATCGACTT
>NW_013904625.1:0-245 GCF_000517525.1 Limulus polyphemus | reverse complement strand
ATATTTACTCAGATATATCTTTCATACATGATGAAGGCTAAGCAGCATATATTTACCTCAGATATATCTTTCATACATAATGAAGGCAAAGCAGCATATATTTACTCAGATATATCTTTCATACATAATGAAGGCAAAGCAGCATATATTTACCTCAGATATATCTTTTATACATAATGAAGTCAAAGCAGCATATATTTACTCAGATATATCTTTCATACATAATGAAGGCAAAGCAGTATATA
>NW_013904624.1:0-245 GCF_000517525.1 Limulus polyphemus | reverse complement strand
AAATCAGATACAATAATAATCACAAGTTATCTATGACATCAGATACAGCAATAATCACAAGTTATCTAAGACATTACTTACAGTGATCATCACAAGTTATCTAAGACATTAGATACAGTGATCATCACAAGTTATCTATGACATCAGATACAGTAATAATCACAAGTTATCTATGACATTACTTACAGTGATCATCACAAGTTATCTAAGACATTAGATACAGTAATAATCACAAGTTATCTATG
>NW_013904623.1:0-815 GCF_000517525.1 Limulus polyphemus | reverse complement strand
TTCTCTCACTCTCACATATGTACAAGTTTCTACATATTCCCATCAACCAATCCAAAAGAAGCGTTCTTCCACTCTCTCATATATACAACAAGATTCTACATATTCCCATCAACCAACCCAAAAGAAGCGTTCTCTCACTCCCACATATGTACAACAAGTTTCTACATATTTCCATCAACCAACCCAAAAGAAGCGTTCTCTTACTCTCACATATGTACAACAAGTTTCTACATAATTCCCATCAACCAACCCAAAAGAAGCGTTCTCTCACGTGTTGGTTGATGGAAATATGTAGAAACTTGTTGTACATATGTGAGAGTGAGAGAACGCTTCTTTTGTGTTGGTTGATGGGATAATGTAGAAACTTGTTGTACATATGTGAGAGTAAGAGAACGCTTCTTTTGTGTTGGTTGATGGAAATATGTCGAATATTGTTGTACATATGTGAGAGTAAGAGAACGCTTCTTTTGGATTGGTTGATGGGAATATGTAGAAACTTGTTGTACATATGTGGGAAAAAGAAGCGTTCTCTTACTCTCTCATATGTACAACAAGTTTCTACATATTTCCATCAACAAACCCAAAATAAGCGTTCTCTCACTCTCACATATGTACACCAAGTTTCTACATATTCCCATCAACCAACCCAAAAGAAGCGTTCTCTTACTCTCACATATGTACAACAAGTTTCTACATATTTCCATCAACCAACCCAAAAGAAGCGTTCTCTCACTCTCACATATATACAACAAGTTTCTACATATTCCCATCAACCAATCCAAAAGAAGCGTTCTCTCACTCCCACATATGTACAA
>NW_013904622.1:0-244 GCF_000517525.1 Limulus polyphemus | reverse complement strand
ATACTGTGTACTATCACTAACAAGATACAAGATTTAACGATACTGTGTACTGTCAATAAGAAGACACATGATTTAACAATACTGTGTACTGTCAATAAGAAGACACAAGATTTTAACGATACTGTGTACTGTACAATAAGAAGACACAAGATTTAACGATACTGTGTACTGTCAATAAGAAGACACAAGATTTAACGGACAGTGTACTGTCAATAAGAAGACACAAGATTTAACGATACTGTGT
>NW_013904621.1:0-619 GCF_000517525.1 Limulus polyphemus | reverse complement strand
TAACAATACTGTGTACTGTCAATAAGAAGACACAAGATTTCTAAATACTGTGTACTATCAATAAGAACACACAAGATTTAACGATAATGTGTACTCTCAGTAACAAACACAATATTTAACAATAATATGTCCTGTCAATAAGAAGACACAAGATTTAACAATAATATGTCCTGTCAATAAGAAGACACAAGATTTAACAATACTGTGTACTGTCAATAAGAAGACAAGATTTAACGATACTGTAGTACACAGTGTCGTTAAATCTTGTGTCTTCTTATTGACAGTACACAGTATCGTTAAATGTCAATAAGAAGACACAAGATTTAACGATATTGTGTACTTTCAATAAGAAGACACAAGATTTAACGATATTGTGTACTTTCAATAAGAAGACACAAGATATAACAATACTATGTACTGTCAATAAGAAGACACAAGATTTAACAATACTGTGTACTGTCAATAAGAAGACACAATATTCAATGATAATGTGTACTGTCAGTAAGAAAACACAAGATTTATCAATAATATGTCATTGACAGTACACAGTATCGTTAAATCTTGTGTCTTCTTATTGACAGAAGAAGACTTAAATCTTGTCGATACTGTGTACTTTCAA
>NW_013904620.1:0-245 GCF_000517525.1 Limulus polyphemus | reverse complement strand
AACCTACTTCCTTCTCTAGGTTTACTACAATACTAACGTCATCAACACAACCTACTACCTTCTCTAGGTTTACTACAATGCTAACGTCATCAACACAACCTACTTCCTTCTCTAGGTTTACTACAATAGTAACGTCATCAACACAACCTACTACCTTCTCTAGGTTTACTACAATGCTAACGTCATCAACACAACCTACATCCTTCACTTCGTTTACTACAATACTAACGTCATCAACACAACCT
>NW_013904619.1:0-260 GCF_000517525.1 Limulus polyphemus | reverse complement strand
ATACTCATCTTTAGGCGTTATTTGGTACAACAACTCCACGAACACGTAGGTGTATCTCTAGTTACCGAATTTATAACCACCATACTCATCTTTATCCTTACTTGGTACAACTACTCCATGAAACCTAGTTGTAACTCTAGTTACAGAATTTTTAACCACCATACTCATCTTTAGCCATACTTAGTAGAAATACTCCATGAACACTTAGGTGTAACTCTAGTTACCGAATTTATAACCTCCATACACTTCTTTAGCCTTAC
>NW_013904618.1:0-343 GCF_000517525.1 Limulus polyphemus | reverse complement strand
CTGACATATCAAACATGTACATTACTGTATACATAATTAGCTGTCATATCAAACATGTCCATTACTGTGTAACTACTTAGTTGGCAGATTAAACATGTACATTACTGTATACATAATTAGTTGACAGATTAAACATGTACATTAATGTATACATAATTAGCTGATATATCAAACATGTACATTACTGTATACATAATGAGTTGACAGATCAAAACGTGTCGGTTACTGTACAACTATTAGTTGACAGATTAAAGATGTCCATTACTGTATACATAATTAGATGACAGATTAAACACGTACATTACTGTATACATAATTAGGTGACAGATTAAACATGTACATT
>NW_013904617.1:0-578 GCF_000517525.1 Limulus polyphemus | reverse complement strand
ACCAAACATTGTTCATCTAACTATTAGCCAGTAACAAACATTGTTTGTCTAATCATTAGACAATACCAAACATTGTTTATTGAACCTTTAGCCAATATCTACCATTAATCATCTAACCCTTAGCCAATACCAAACATTGTTCATCTAACAATGTTTGCTATTGACTAATGGTTAGATGAACAATGTTTGGTATTGGAGTCTAACCATTAGCCAATACCAAACATTGACTAATGATTAGAAAAACATTGTTTGTTACTGGCTAATGGTTAGATGAACAATGTTTGGTATTGGCTATTGACTAATTGTTTGGTTTCCATCTCACCATTAGCCAATAGCAAACATTATTAATCTAACCATTAGCAAATACCAAACATTTTCCATCTCACCATTAGCCAATACCGAACATTGTTACAATTTTATGAGAAACATTATTCATCTAACGATTAGCCAATAGCAAACATTATTAATCTAACCATTAGCCAATACCAAACATTGTTCATCTAACCATTAGGCAATACCAAACATTGTTCATCTAACCCTTAGCCAATACCAAACATTGTTCATCTAACCCTTAGACA
>NW_013904616.1:0-246 GCF_000517525.1 Limulus polyphemus | reverse complement strand
ATTTATAAATACTGGGTACTATCAATAAGAACACACAAGATTTAACAATGCTGTGTACTGTCAATAAGAAGACACAATATTCAACGATAATGTGTACTGTCAGTAAGAAAACACAAGATTTAACAATAATGTGTCCTGTCAATAAGAAGACACAAGATTTAACAATACTGTGTACTGTCAATAAGAATACACAAGATTTAACAATACTGTGTACTGTCAATAAGAAGACACAAGATTTAACGATAC
>NW_013904615.1:0-683 GCF_000517525.1 Limulus polyphemus | reverse complement strand
CCCGTTGTGTAGCTTTGTGCTTAACTTTTAAAATAACCCACAGTGGCACAGCGGTATGTCTGCGGACTTGCAACTTTAGAAATCGGGTTTCGATACCTGTGGTGAGCAGTGCACAGATAACTCATTGTGTAGCTTTGTGCTTGATTCCAAACAAACAAACACAACTTAAGTGTTAAAAATAGGTAAAAACACACACGTCTATAACAAGTAGTTTAAACTGTGTCACATAGAAAGAAGGCTAAGACATTTATATTCTAATCCTTAAACGATTCCAGTTTTCCAGTATTATTCATAATATTGTTACAACACGCGCTCAACATCAATGCTTATGTCAACAACATTATTACGTGTTACGTACGTAGTTGAGAATCTCTTTATATTCTAATCCTTAAACGATTCTGTCTTAGCCTTCTTTCTAAGTAACTCAATTTAAACTGCCCTAGTTATGGGTAAAATTTGTTTATTTGTTTTTGAATTTCGCGCAAAGCTACACGAGGGCTATCTGCGCTAGCCGTCCCTAATTTAGTAGTGTAAGACTAGAGGGAAGGCAGCCAGTCATCACCACCCACCGCCAACTCTTGGGCTACTCTTTTACCAACGAATAGTGGGATTGACCGTCACATTATAACGCCCCCACGGCTGAAAGGGCGAGCATGTTTGGTGTGACGGGGATTCAAACCCGC
>NW_013904614.1:0-567 GCF_000517525.1 Limulus polyphemus | reverse complement strand
TCAACAATGATATAGTTTTTGATTAAGTTCATTGTTACAAATAAATCTAAGGACTTCGTTTTAATCAATAGTGATATAGTTTTTGATTAAGTTCATTGTTACAAATAAATCTAAAGACTTCGTTTTAATCAATAATGATATAGTTTTTGATTAAGTTCATTGTTACACATAAATCTAAGGACTTCGTCTCAGTCAACAATGATATAGTTTTTGATTAAGTTCATTGTTACAAATAAATCTAAGGACTTCGTCTAAGTCAACAATGTTATAGTTTTTGTTTAAGTTCATTGTTACAAATAAATCTAAAAACTTCGTTTTTTAATCAACAATGATATAGTTTTTGATTAAGTTCATTGTTACAAATAAATCTAAGGACTTCGTTTTAATCAATAGTGATATAGTTTTTGATTAAGTTCATTGTTACAAATAAATCTAAAGACTTCGTTTTAATCAATAATGATATAGTTTTTGATTAAGTTCATTGTTACACATAAATCTAAGGACTTCGTCTCAGTCAACAATGATATAGTTTTTGATTAAGTTCATTGTTACAAATAAATCTAAGGA
>NW_013904613.1:0-245 GCF_000517525.1 Limulus polyphemus | reverse complement strand
CTTCTTATCAAATAAACTCCACCTTTTGGATTGTTTGTACTCTGGCTTATCAAAAGTAAATTTTTTTAGCTTTTATAGTGAAATAATGTTTTTCGTCAATGCTATAATGTCTCAATTTTGAGTTTTCCGACGAAATAAGCACTATAGGATATTTTTCTATTAGTTTTGCGTAAAAAAAACACTTTTTTCCATTTTCCAAAAAAAATCATATTTTCACCAAAAACCAAAGGCTATAATAGCCCATG
>NW_013904612.1:0-274 GCF_000517525.1 Limulus polyphemus | reverse complement strand
AAGAGTAAATTATAAACATAATTGAAGTGGATAACCTTTTAGATCTGAGTCTACTTACGACTGGTTTTATTTTATAGTATCTTAAAATTACGACAAAATTGCATGTTTACATAATAAACATTAAAAAAATATATATTGTAAAACCAAAATCAAAAAAGATAAACCACTTAGATATGATAGAGAGTAACTACGTGCAAAGGATTGAACACTTTAACCACATATATTTATGCACTATATTAATTTTCAAGTTTATAATAAAATTAATTTAATAAAA
>NW_013904611.1:0-495 GCF_000517525.1 Limulus polyphemus | reverse complement strand
ACAACCATATAAGGTCTAGTTGATAATTAGATATAAATAATCATATAAGGTCTAGTTGATAATTAGATATAAATAATCATATAAGGTCCTGATAATTAGATATAAACAATTATATAAGGTCTAGTTAATAACTAGATATAAACAACCATATAAGGTCTAGTTAATAATTAGATATAAACAATCATATAAGGTCTTGATAATTAGATATAAACAATTATATAAGGTCTAGTTAATAACTAGATATAAACAATCATATAAGGTCTAGTTGATAATTAGATATAAATAATCATATAAGGTCTAGTTGATAATTAGATATAAATAATCACATGAGGTCTAGTTGATAATTAGATATAAACAACCATATAAGGTCTAGTTGATAATTAGATATAAATAATCATATAAGGTCTAGTTGATAATTAGATATAAATAATTACATAAGGTCTAGTTGATAATTAGATATAAACAATCGTATAAGGTCTAGTTGATAATTAGATA
>NW_013904610.1:0-405 GCF_000517525.1 Limulus polyphemus | reverse complement strand
ACAAATCAATACTAATTTCATCAAAATACTCTTTAATGATGAAACAAAATATTAAGGGTTTATATCATATTTTGTTTTTTAATTCAGTGTTAAAGAAGTTTCTATGAATTCTGTGTTAAATAGCATTCTGATGAGAATATTATGCACTTTTAATCATTATTAAAAGGATTGCATTGTATTGTAATGTATATTATGTCCTGACAATGGAGTTTCTATTTTGTAGTATGTTAAACTGGATATTACTTCTGTTAATGGGCTTTTCTTTATGTATTGTATATCGCTTTAAAGAGTTTTGACAGCAGAATTAAACAGACGCTCATTAACACTGTCAATATGGGCTAGGTCAATTTGAGTAACCACATGACCTTTTTGTACTCATAGTGTTTATAGATTTAATACATATAG
>NW_013904609.1:0-245 GCF_000517525.1 Limulus polyphemus | reverse complement strand
AGAAAACACAAGATTTAACAATAATGTGTCCTTTCAATAAGAAGACTAAAGATATAACGATACTGTGTACTGTCAATAAGAAGACACAAGATGTAACGATACTGTGTACTGTCAATAAAAAGACACAAGATTTAACGATACTGTGTACTGTCAATAAAAAGACACAAGATTTAACTATATGTGTACTGTCAATAAGAAGACAAATGATTTAACAATACTGTGTACTCTCAATAAGAAGACACACG
>NW_013904608.1:0-312 GCF_000517525.1 Limulus polyphemus | reverse complement strand
AACGATGAGTATGGTGTTACATATACAGTAACTAGAGTAACACTTATGTGTTCATGGAGTTGTTGTACCAAATAACCCTAAAGATGAGTATGGTCGTTAAAAATTCTGTAACTAGAGCAACACCTAGGTGTTTATGGAGTAGTTGTACCAAGTAAGGCTAAATATGAGTATGGTGGTTATAAATACTGTAACTAGAGTTACATCTAGGTGTTCATAGAGTAGTTGTGCCAAGTAAGGCTAAAGATGAGTATGGTGGTTATAATTCTGTAACTAGAGTTACACCTAGGTGTTCATGGAGTAGTTGTACCAAGT
>NW_013904607.1:0-245 GCF_000517525.1 Limulus polyphemus | reverse complement strand
ATAAGAATGAAACTATCAGATTCTGTTACATCACCAACAATAATATCTAAGAATGAAACTATCAGATTCTGTTACATCACCAACAATAATATCTAAGAATGAAACTATCAGATTCTGTTACATCACCAACAATAATATATAAGAATGAAACTATCAGATTCTGTTACATCACCAACAATAATATCTAAGAATGAAACTATCAGATTCCGTTATATCACCAACAATAATATATAAGAATGAAACTA
>NW_013904606.1:0-265 GCF_000517525.1 Limulus polyphemus | reverse complement strand
CTATTTTCTACACAGCTACTAATATTCCTACTCTTTCACATTGTTTATCTACCATTTTCTACACAGATACTAATATTCCTGCACTTTTACAGTGTTTATCTACCATTTTCCACACAGCTACTAATATTCCTACACTTTCACATTGTTTATCTACCATTTTCTACACAGCTACTAATATTCCTACACTTTCACATTGTTTATCTACCATTTTCTACACAGCTACTAATATTCCTGCACTTTTACAGTGTTTATCTACCATTTTCTA
>NW_013904605.1:0-245 GCF_000517525.1 Limulus polyphemus | reverse complement strand
GTCGTTGAGATAAATACATCATACTCCTTTCTTCCTCCACCTCAGGAGGGTGAAGTTGTTGAGATAAATACATCACACTCTCTTCCTCCACCTCAGGAGGGTGAAGTTGTTGAGATAAATACATCATACTACTTTCTTCCTCCACCTCAGGAGGGTGAAGTTGTTGAGATAAATACATCATACTACTTTCTTCCTCCACCTCAGGAGGGTGAAGTTGTTGAGATAAATACATCATACTACTTTCC
>NW_013904604.1:0-442 GCF_000517525.1 Limulus polyphemus | reverse complement strand
AGGTGATGACTACCATAACTCAAACACAGCTACAGGTTAATGGCTATCATACTTAACAAAGCTACAGGTCATGACTACCATAACTCAAACAAACCTACAAGTGATGACTACCATAACTCAAACAAAGCTACAGGTGATGAACGCCATAACTCAAACAAAACTGCATGTGATGACCACCAAAACTCAAACAAAGCTACAGGTGATGACTACCATAACTCAAACAAAGCTACAGGTTGATGACTACCATAATCAAACAAAGCTACAGGTTGATGACTACCATAACTCAATCAAAGCTACAGGTTGATGACTACCATAACTCAACAAAGCAACAGGGGATGTTACCATAACTCAACAAAGATACAGGTTGATGACTACCATAACTAAAAAAGCTACAGGTTGATGGCTACCATAACTCAAACAAAGCTACAGAAGATAACTATCA
>NW_013904603.1:0-245 GCF_000517525.1 Limulus polyphemus | reverse complement strand
CTTGATTAGTTCATATCTTATACAGTAGCCCCCGAGTAACTCAGCTTTAATCTTGATTAGGTAATATCTTATTCAGTAGCCCCGAGTAACTCAGCTTTACTCTTGATTAGGTAATTTCTTATACAGTAGCCCAGAGTAACTCAGCTTTACTCTTGATTAGGTAATATCTTATACAGTAGCCCCGAGTAACTCAGTTTTACTCTTGATTAGGTAATATCTTATACAGTAGCCCAGAGTAACTCAGC
>NW_013904602.1:0-244 GCF_000517525.1 Limulus polyphemus | reverse complement strand
TATCATCAAATCGTGCATGAAAGAGTACACAGCTACAGGTATTGATATTATATACTTAAAACGTTATTTTTTAAATATTTAACAGCAGATTATGTTGGTTTAACTTGAATTTCAATTAAAAACGGTTTTATTAAAATATTTCAATTTGTTTTATTATTACGACTTCCCCTTATTAGCTTGTGTGTACTTTATGTCAATACCCTGTTCATGAATAGTGTGTGTTTGTACACTTGTGTTTGTGTAT
>NW_013904601.1:0-244 GCF_000517525.1 Limulus polyphemus | reverse complement strand
AATCTTTTGAATTTTTTTATTATGGTTCGCCGCAATTTTGCTCGTTTACTTACAAAATTCTAGATTATTAGTTTTGTTTTACGATTTTTGTGGTCGTTTTATGTTACTCTTTTTATGGCTTCTTGAAATCGTATGTGTACTGCACTGAAGCTTTTTGTTACCGATTGTTTCTCGATTTCTTGTTACCAGATGGTCCTGAATTGATTATTATTCACCAAATTTGTTATGTAGGTACACTCTATCG
>NW_013904600.1:0-245 GCF_000517525.1 Limulus polyphemus | reverse complement strand
AGTCTCTCCTTACAAACCAGCTTGTGAGTTGTTCAAGCTTTGTTTAGTGAACCTAATTGAATAGAAAACAGTCTCTCCTTACAAACCAACTCGTGAATTGTTCAAGCTTTGTTTAATGAACCTAAATGTATAGAAAACAGTCTCTCCTTACAAACCAACTTGTGAATTGTTCAAGCTTTGTTTAGTGAACCTAATTGTATAGAAAACAGTCTCTCCTTACAAACCAACTCGTGAATTGTTCAAGC
>NW_013904599.1:0-244 GCF_000517525.1 Limulus polyphemus | reverse complement strand
ATAGTCTAGAAGAAGAGCTAATAATTAAAATATATAGTCTAGAAGAAGAGCTAATAATTAAAATATATAGTCTTGAAGAAGAGCTAATAATTAAAATATATAGTCTAGAAGAAGAGCTAATAATTAAAATATATAGTATTGAAGAAGAGCTAATAATTAAGATATATAGTCTTGAAGAAGAGCTAATAATTAAAATATATAGTATTGAAGAAGAGCTAATAATTAAAATATATAGTCTTGAAGA
>NW_013904598.1:0-244 GCF_000517525.1 Limulus polyphemus | reverse complement strand
AAATGTGATATATAATACCACCTACACTTGTAAATGTGATATATAATACCACCTACACTTGTAAATGTGATATATAATACCACCTACACTTGTAAATGTGATATATAATACCACCTACACTTGTAAATGTAATATATAATACCACCTACACTTGTAAATGTAATATATAATACCACCTACACTTGTAAATGTGATATATAATACCACCTACACTTGTAAATGTGATATATAATACCACCTACAC
>NW_013904597.1:0-245 GCF_000517525.1 Limulus polyphemus | reverse complement strand
ACTCATATAGAGAATACACAGTTCAACAATATTCACGATAACTCTGAGCTGGAGTAAAGCCTGGAGGACAAACACAATCACCTGTGGATGCATTACAAAAGGCACCATTTTCGCAGTCGCAAACCTATACGTAAAGCAAACGGAGAATTATGATATTACTGAGAGACGTTCTTCATGTCCCACCGTTAACAGTAAGTAAAGAACTAATTACATTAACTCTAAGTTTATGGGCTTAGCTCATTACT
>NW_013904596.1:0-244 GCF_000517525.1 Limulus polyphemus | reverse complement strand
CAGAATGCTACCTGTACAAGATCTAGTTAAGTATATGTACAGTTTTGTAAACTAATAAAATTAATATTTGTAAACTTAAGTAGTATTTTATCAATCTGTTTTATAATCCATGTACACCACAAGTGGCTGGCTTCTCATATAAAACATAAGTTTCAAAACTAGGGATATAACAGAAATTTATTCTGCGTGCTTGAAAGATTACTCTAGCTATGTTACTTTGAACAATACTTGATGACATAAATAT
>NW_013904595.1:0-495 GCF_000517525.1 Limulus polyphemus | reverse complement strand
GACACTACATTAACTATGTTAACAAATAACATAATAATATACAGCTGATATTACCCAGTGAATGTATTATCAACACTTAATATAATAATACACTGCTGATATTTATATTATTATATAAGTGTTGACAATACATTAATAGGGGAATATCTGCTGTGTATTTTTTTGTTAAGTGTTGACACTACATTAACCATGTAATATCAGCTGTATATTATTATATTAAGTGTTGATAATACATTAACCATATAATATCGAAAATTCATTAACTGTGTAATATCAGCAGTATATTATTATGTTATATGTTGACAATACATTAACTGGAGAATATCTGCTGTATATTATTATGTTTAGTGTTGACACTACTTTAACCATGTAATATCAGCTGTATATTATTATATTAAGTGTTTATAATACATTAACCATGTAATTTCAGATGTATATTATTATGTTAAGTGTTGACAATACATTAACTGTGGAATATCAGCTGTATATTATTAT
>NW_013904594.1:0-261 GCF_000517525.1 Limulus polyphemus | reverse complement strand
CACACTTTAGAATATTCCAAACTTCTGATATAGTCCACACTTTAGAATATTCCACATTTCTGATATAGTCCACACTTTAGAATGTTCCACACCTCTGATATACTACACACTTCTGACATAGTCCACACTTTAGAATGTTCCACACCTCTGATATAGTCCACACTTTAGAATATTCCACACCTCTGATTTACTACACATTTCTGATATAATCCATACTTCTGATATAGTCCACACTTTAGAACATTCCACACTTCTGATATA
>NW_013904593.1:0-246 GCF_000517525.1 Limulus polyphemus | reverse complement strand
TTGACTGTCTCATCTCTTAGGTAAACTAGAAGAGACTACGAAAAAAGTATACTGTCTCATCTCATAGGTAAACTAGGAGAGACTCTACGAAGGTAGTTCACTGTCTCATCCCTTAGGTAAACTATGAGAGACGCTAAGAAGGTAGTGGACTGTCTCATCTCTTAGATAAATTAAAAGAGACTCTTCGAAGGTAGTGGACTGTCTCATCTCTTAGGTAAACTACGAGAGACTCTACGAAGGTAGTCG
>NW_013904592.1:0-245 GCF_000517525.1 Limulus polyphemus | reverse complement strand
GAGAAAACAAGGGTAAAACAAGAATCAAAGTAACAAACATACGAGAAAACAAGGGTAGAACAACAATCAAAGTAACAAACATACGAGAAAACAAGCGTAAAACAACAATCAAAGTAACAAACATACGAGAAAACAAGGGTAAAACAACAAAGTAACAAACATACGAGAAAATAAGGGCAAAACAACAAAGTAACAAACATACGAGAAAACAACAATCAAAATAACAAACATACGAGAAAACAAGG
>NW_013904591.1:0-245 GCF_000517525.1 Limulus polyphemus | reverse complement strand
GTTGCGTCAGCAGTCACATGACGCAACGTTTCTAGAATTATCATGTACTTTGGCGAATGCTCTAGTATTTACTAGTAGGGTAGGCTGGTATATATAAGAGGGAAAAACGTGACGCGGTAAGAGAGGTAATGTGTGTATAGATAGTGAGTAATTGATCTGCGGTCAGAGTATTATTGACGTTCGTTGCTATAGCGTTTGTTTAGCGCGATTGTTGAAGTTGAGTGTATCGGTTAAGTTATATTCAG
>NW_013904590.1:0-579 GCF_000517525.1 Limulus polyphemus | reverse complement strand
GTAGTTACACCGTGAAATATCAGTCTGTTAAAAGTTTGATTCTGGTACCAAACATGAGATTGCATGGCTCTCTTTCCTATATAATCATTAAATATCTTCGACACAATGAGGTGAGAGAATGAATGAGTCGATAAAAGATGAGATTGTTGCATTCATTCAACCAGAATGTAAAACCAGAATAACATTGTTCGATAGACACACTACACTTCTGTTGTAAAACCAGAACAACATTGTTCGATAGACACACTACACTTCTGTTGTAAAACCAGAATAATATTGTTCGATAGACACATTACACTTATGTTGTAAAACCAGAATAACATTGTTCGATAGACACATTACACTTATGTTGTAGTTATAAAACCAGAATAACATTGTTCGATAGACACATTACACTTATGTTGTAAAACCAGAATAACATTGTTCGATAGACACACTTCTGTTGTAAAACCAGAACAACATTGTTCGATAGACACATTACACTTATGTTGTAAAACCAGAATAACATTGTTCGATAGACACATTACACTTCTGTTGTAAAACCAGAATAACATTGTTCGATAGACACATTACATTTAT
>NW_013904589.1:0-245 GCF_000517525.1 Limulus polyphemus | reverse complement strand
ACTGTATAAGATATTACCTAATCAAGAGTAAAACTGAGGTACTCGGGGGGCTACTGTATAAGATATTACCTAATCAAGAGTAAAGCTGAGTTACTCGGGGGCTATTGTATAAGATATTACCTAATCAAGAGAAAAACTGAGTTACTCGGGTATACTCTATAAGATATTACCGAATCAAGAGTAAACTGAGTTACTCGGGGCTACTGTATAAGATATTACCTAATCAAGAGTAAAGCTGAGTTACA
>NW_013904588.1:0-264 GCF_000517525.1 Limulus polyphemus | reverse complement strand
AAATAACGCTAAAGATGAGTATGGGGGTTATACATCTGGAAACTAGAGTTACACCTAAGTGTTCGTGGAGTTGTTGTACTAAGTAAGGCTAACGATGAGTATGGTGGTTATAAATTCGGTAACTATAGTTACATCTAGGTGTTCGTGGAGTTGTTGTACCAAGCAAGGCTAAAATGAGTATGGTGGTTATAAATTCGGTAACTAGAGTTACACCTAGGTATTCCTGGAGTAGTTGTACGAAGTAAAACTAAAGATGAGTATGGT
>NW_013904587.1:0-244 GCF_000517525.1 Limulus polyphemus | reverse complement strand
TGTTGCTGTTGGACACTTCTATACAAACTATGTTACTATTGGGCACTACTATACAAACTATGCTACTACTGGACACTACTATACAAACTATGTTACTATTGGACACTACTATACAAACTATGTTACTATTGGACACTACTATACAAACTATGTTACTACTGGACACTACTATACAAACTATATTACTATTGGACACTAATATACAAACTATGTTACTACTGGACACTACTGTACAAACTATGTT
>NW_013904586.1:0-240 GCF_000517525.1 Limulus polyphemus | reverse complement strand
TCCATACAAAATATGTAAACATATTTATATATAAATATACATTATATATATAGAGAGAGAGAGAGATGTAGTAACTATATAATCTTTGTATAAACGGTGAAAAACGTAGATCCATATAAATATGTAAACATATTTATATACAAATATACATATATATATATAGAGAGAGAGATGTAGTAACTATATAATCTTTGTATAAACGGTGAAAAACGTAGATCCATACAAATATGTAAACATATT
>NW_013904585.1:0-244 GCF_000517525.1 Limulus polyphemus | reverse complement strand
CTACGCATCATTATGTGCTTTGTTTGATTATTCTAACATGGCTGTTTGTTGTTGTTTGTTTCTACGCATCATTATGTGCTTTGTTTGATTATTCTAACATGGCTGTTTGTTGTTGTTTGTTTCTACGCATCATGATGTGCCTTGTTTGATTATTCTAATATGGCTGTTTGTTCTTGTTTGTTTCTACGCATCATTATGTGCCTTGTTTGATTATTCTAACATGGCTGTTTGTTGTTGTTTGTTT
>NW_013904584.1:0-329 GCF_000517525.1 Limulus polyphemus | reverse complement strand
ACTGTTGTTTAATGTTTTTCTTTCTACACTGGTAAGTTACTACCTGTTTAAATGTGATTAATATCCCAACATTAAACAACAGTATCTTTGACACTGGTATGTTACTCATTTTTTAAATGTCGTTAATATGTACTGTTGTTTAATGTTTTTCTTTGACACTGCTATGTTACTACCTGTTTATATGTCGTTAATATCTACTGTTGTTTAATGTTAGTCTATCACACTGGTATGTTACTACCTGTTTTAATGTCGTTAATATCTAATGTTGTTTAATGTTGGCCTTTGACATTGGAATGTTACTACCTGTTTAAATGTCGTTAACATCTATT
>NW_013904583.1:0-244 GCF_000517525.1 Limulus polyphemus | reverse complement strand
AGGATTAATCAATATTGTGTCCTGTCAATAAGAAGATACAGGATTTATCAATACTGTGTCCTGTCAATAAGAAGATACAGGATTTATTAATACTGTGTCCTGTCAATAAGAAGATACAGGATTTATCAATACTGTGTACTGTCAATAAGAAGACACAAGATTTAACAATACTGTGTCCTATCAATAAAAAGATACAGGATTTATCAATACTGTGTCCTGTCAATAAGAAGATACAGGATTTATT
>NW_013904582.1:0-245 GCF_000517525.1 Limulus polyphemus | reverse complement strand
AAATGGGTAATGAAGAAAAACTTTAATACAAGTTTAACATAACAGCAAATGTACAACATTTCGACAAGGTTTTGTCATCATCAGGTAAAAGTAATTTACACTGACATGGATATATATATATACGGTATTGAACAATATAGTAGATATTCATTCAAAACCATTACTAAAGCAGCTACGTAGCAACTAAACAATGCTAAGAAGCTGTGCTCTAGTTTCTAGTGGGCAACGGATCTCTTTTATTATTG
>NW_013904581.1:0-265 GCF_000517525.1 Limulus polyphemus | reverse complement strand
AGAATAACTCACTGTGTTTGTATTAATATAAGAATGACTGACAACCAAATCCAACCACACTTTTAGAATAACTCAACGTGGGTGAATTAATATAAAAGTGGCTGACGATCAAATCGAACAATTCTATTAGAATAACTCACCGTGGATGCATTAATATAAAAGTGACTGACGATCAAATCCAACGATTCTGTTAGAATAACTCACCGTGGGTGCATTAATATAAGAGTAAATGACGATCAAATCTAAACCATTCTGATAGAATAAC
>NW_013904580.1:0-245 GCF_000517525.1 Limulus polyphemus | reverse complement strand
CTTATCCTCTCTCTCTATGGCCACAGTATTGTTAACAGATTTATTAATGGTTATTGGGTCTTATCCTCTCTTAATGGCCACAGTATTGTTAACAGATTTATTAATGGTTATTGGGTCTTATCCTCTCTCTATGGCCACAGTATTGTTAACAGATTTATTAATGGTTATTGGGTCTTATCCTCTTTCTATGGCCACAGTATTGTTAACAGATTTATTAATGGTTATTGGGTCTTATCCTCTCTCTA
>NW_013904579.1:0-490 GCF_000517525.1 Limulus polyphemus | reverse complement strand
CCATGTTCACAAGTTGTCTTACAGAGGGATCACCTACATGGATCACCTACTCTGTAAGACAACTTGTGAACATGGATCATCTACTCTGTATGACAACTTGTGAACATGGATCACCTACTCTGTATGACAACTAGTGAACACAACTTGTGAACAGGAATCATCTACTCTGTATAACAACTTGTGAACAAGTTGTCTTACAGAATCACCTACTCTGTAATGACAACTTGTGAACATGGATCACCTACCCCTGTTCACTAGTTGTCATACAGAGCAGATGATCCATATTCACAAGTGGTCATACAGAGTAGATGATCCATGTTCACAAGTTGTTATACAGAGCAGATGATCCATGTTCACAAGTTGTATACAGAGTAGATGATTCCTGTTCACAAGTTGTTATACAGAGTAGGTGATCCATGTTCACAAGTTGTTATACAGAGTAGATGATTCCTGTTCACAAGTTGTTATGAAGTAGATGATCCTTGTTCAC
>NW_013904578.1:0-245 GCF_000517525.1 Limulus polyphemus | reverse complement strand
CTTTAGCCTTATCCTGTACAACTACTCCATGAACACTTAGGTGTAACTCTAGTTACTGAATGTGTAACCCCATACTAATCTTTAGCGTTATTTGGTACAACAGCGTCACGAACACCTAGGTGTAACTCTAGTTATTGAATTTATAACCACCATACTCATATTTAGCCTTACTTGGTACAACAACTCAATGAACACTTAGGTGTAACTCTAGTTACCGAATTTATAACCACTATACTTATCTTTAG
>NW_013904577.1:0-244 GCF_000517525.1 Limulus polyphemus | reverse complement strand
AAAAAGTCAAAATATTCAACGATAATGTGTACTGTCAGTAAGAAAACACAAGATTTAACAATAATATGTCCTGTCAATAAGAAGACACAAGATTTAACAATACTGTGTACTGTCAATAAGAAGACACAAGATTTAACAATACTGTGTACTGTCAATAAAAAGACACAAGATTTATAAATACTGTGTACTATCAATAAGAACACACAAAATATTTAACGATAATGTGTACTCTCAGTAAGAAAAT
>NW_013904576.1:0-445 GCF_000517525.1 Limulus polyphemus | reverse complement strand
CTGATACAGCTTTAAAACTAATAAGTATTCAGTAACTGAGAGAATACCTTTTAACTTTGTATAAATATATATTTTTCTCTCTATTAATGTACGAAAATAAACATTAAACTGATACAGCTTTAAAACTAATAAGTATTCAGTAACTGAGAGAATACCTTTTAACTTTGTATAAATATATATTTTTCTCTCTATTAATGTACTTATGTCCTTTTCCAATGCGTTGCAATGGTTCTTCTTTCTAAACTATATTATAATTTGCTCCAGAAATTACCAGAAACACACGTTACATACGAATCGTAGAAAGAAAGAAACTTCTCAGATTTCTTCTAAAGCCTAAAAAAGTCAGACCAGAAATCACTAGGATTAAGGTATATATAGTCGTTCTTAATTTTGCTCTACTGACCAAAGGTAACGTAAGGAAGCCAGCTATCTGTACTTGCCGCTA